>NC_086352.1:4633309-4705809 GCF_036324505.1 Eleginops maclovinus | reverse complement strand
GTGCAGAGCTGCAGGCTCACCATGCAGAGCTGCAGGCTCACAGTGTAGAGCTGCAGGCTCACCATGCAGAGCTGCAGGCTCACAGTGCAGAGCTGCAGGCTCCAGGCTCACCATGCAGAGCTGCAGGCTCACAGTGCAGAGCTGCAGGCTCACAGTGCAGAGCTGCAGGCTCACCATGCAGAGCTGCAGGCTCACCATGCAGAGCTGCAGGCTCACAGTGCAGAGCTGCAGGCTCACCATGCAGAGCTGCAGGCTCACCATGCAGAGCTGCAGGCTCCAGGCTCACCATGCAGAGCTGCAGGCTCACCATGCAGAGCTGCAGGCTCACCATGCAGAGCTGCAGGCTCCAGGCTCACAGTGCAGAGCTGCAGGCTCACAGTGCAGAGCTGCATGCTCAACATGCAGAGCTGAAGGCTGAACCTACAGAAGGTCACTCTCTCTGGGTCTGCTGCTTGAACCCAGAGACCTTCAGAGTCTCGTGGCAGAGTGTTGAAGATCTGCAGCCTCTGTCCTCTGTGGAATCTCCGGCTATTAGAAAGCTTGTCAGCCAAATCCCAGCTAACTCACCAATGACCAGGTGAGCTAACGCTGCATAGAGACTGGTTCCTATCCAGCAGGTCACAGGGCCGTGCAGGGGCTCCACTAACATGTTATTAATGACACACAGAGACGTCACGGTACCGGTATCACATATTATCCAGCCCACTGAAACGGAGCAGGAGTTTAACCTCTAGCTCTTCCCTAATGTTCAGCATGTACTGCCAGATAGAGAGCTTTAGTTACTGAGCTGCAGTAAACTACATGTTAGCATTTAAAGCCCAACTTTAGAGGTTATTCTGGTGAGATCGACTCAGAGTACTCAGAGTAGAGTAACGCATTACAGTTCAGAGACAGTGATGATGTAATGTCCCTTATTACTTTAAGAAGACAGGAGTAAGGAACATGTACTGGATTACATTTTGGAAGTAACTTGCCCATCACTGTTTACAGGACTTCACAGCTGAGAGAGTCTGGGATCAGAGCGTTCATATCCACCATTGTTACAAAGAAATCACAGGAATGGACCAATCAGAATCAAGTATTCAAAAACGCCGAGTGATAAGACCCGGCTGGAGAAGAAGCTGCAGAGACATAAGTGTGTGTGTGTGTGTGTGGGTGTGTGTGTCGTGGGACCCAGGGACCTTTGAGCAACACTTCAGCAGCGTGTCGTTCACGTGTCCTCCCCCCGTCTGTCTGTCCTCCCTCTTCAGGGGGAGTAAAGAGTTTCCACAGGGTCTATGTGGGGGGGGGGGGGGGGGGGATGGACGACACCCAGCAGATGGAGGTCAGACTGGGAGAAGCTGCTGCTGTGCACTGATTGGCTCACAGATAACATATTCCAAGACAGAAAAACTGGTTTTCAGTGCAGGCAGTGAACGCACCACCCTCTCTATGAGTCTGTCCATTTCTCCCCGCAGGTCGTACACTGTGTGTGTGCAGTGTGTGTGTGCAGTATGTGTGTGTGCAGTGTGTGTGTGTGCAGTGTGTTTAAGATGCAGGTGTTTCTCTTTAATTGAATAGAAAATGTGCAGGTTCGGTTTTGATTGGTTTCCACTTCAATCCAGTTTGAAGTTGCAGGAGTTGGACGGCACTCAAAAAGAGAGAGTCATCAGGGAGTATTCCTCTGAAATTGTATCGAGATGCAGCTTGTACCTCTCTCTGAGTTTCTGTTTGAGCTGCAGGTTCTGGCTGCACAGTTCCCCTCCGCAGCCTCAGCCCTGCTTATGAAACAGCTTCAGCTTTCTGGCAGCAGCTTCAGCTTTCTGGCAGCAGCCTCAGCGTTGCTCAACACTCTGCAGATCAGAATGAGTCTTCTGATGCTGAGATAAGATATCTGAGGCTCTGGTATCTGCAGACTGGGCGAGCCGTGGTCATCGTGCCACTGTCTGACCTTCGTCACCATGAACTGGCTTTATAACCGTCTGGAACATTCATCCTTTAACCAGAGCTGCCGGCCAATCAGAGGCCAGCAGGGGGGCGTGGCTACAGGTACCAGAAGCCTTAGGGGTCTACTGATATCCTACAGATGTTGGATGATTGTAAAGGTGTGAACACACGTGTGCAGTCAGACACGTGCTGCCGATATGAAATATTAAACTTCACCTAATTGGCTCGGACTCTAAGGACAAATGCAAGTCTTTCTTATAAGAAAGAATCAGTTTAAAGCAGCTGGATTTTCAACATCTCAAACACGTTACAAAATAAAAGCTGGAGGTTTATTTAACTTCAGGACTGCAGTGAGGAAAGAGGGTTCAGCAGAGGCTCTTATTTTGAAAGGCACTCGTTAATGTGATGTCTTCAAAGCCATGTTTAGTGATGAAGATGCTGAGCTATACTCTGGGATATTAAGAGGATGAAGCTTAATGGGATAATTGATCATCAGGATGAAGACACTCGTCCTCCTTCCATTAAATCCAGTTTCCAGAAAGCGTTCAATCATCTCCTGTCCTGATCTCTGAGCCGAGGATCTGCTGTCAGCCTGATTTACTCTGATGATCTGCAGATGATTTAGACATGAATTATTACAGGAGAATTAGCCCCATTACTCTCCGACAGTAAATCAGAAGTGATTGGATTACAGGCAGGAGACGTGTCGACGCTGCATCAATCATCACAACCAACAGAGGGACGATGCTCATTAAGATGCTCGTTAAGGAGAGCTAACGAGCATCAGAGGTTAATCACAGTGTTTGGTATTGAGCTTCAGTTTCCCCTCATGTTGATCAGATTCAGGATGAGGTTGTCTTCTCCTCGAACACCTTTAGTTGATCTTTCATGGATCTCATGTCTGGTCAGTGCTCTGTCGCTCCCCTCGGTAACAGAGCCTTTTTATGATCCTTTGTGTCTGTTAAGAGAAGTTCAATCCATACATGAAGAGGGTCGCTACAGGGACACAAGAACAAACTGAAATGACCCTCAAACACACACACACACACAAAATCAGACACACTTCATTAATCTCTGTCTCTCCATTAGCACGGAGCTGCAGTAACTTCTCGTTTCATAAGCACGTTTTGAAAACTCCTCCCCCAGGGAGCGTCACACTCTCACACACACCCACTACTAGAGGGGTTGATTAACAGCATCACCACACCCCCCCACCCTTCAACCCCATTGGGTCCGACTCTCTGATTGGCAGAGGGGGGTTCAGTTCGACCCCCTCTGAAATAACCCCCCACCCCCCCCCCCCCCACCCACTGAATCATAGCAACCTGGCAACGCGTCCAGGGGTGTAAACCCGCATTAGGAGCAGTCACACCGACCAGCAGCACAACTTCTATCCAACCAACATCTAGTGCTAAACAGCTTAATGTGCTACTCCTAATGCAACAGCAAAAACAACACTGCAAAGCTCTTATGCAACTGCAAACAAACTCTTGCTAAGCTGCAATGCTAACTTCAGAACAACCTAATCTTAAAAGCTGCTAATGCTACTGCAGAACTAACTAATGCTAAAGCAGCTCATGGCGCGAAAGCTGCTAATGCTACTTGCAGCACAACTAAAGACAAAGCTGAAAGCTGCTTAAAGCACTGCCCAGAGAATAGGCAAAAAGCTGAAATTTCTAATAATGAAAACTTGCTCAGCACATCAACCCATTACGGAGTTGCCATCCATGGAATGAGACCTCTACAACAGACACACCCAGGCGGAGTAGGAAGAAGGCCGTAGGATATTAAAGACCCCCCCCCCCCCACTCACCTACCAACCCCGCAACAATCAGTTTCTGTCTGCTGCCGCAGGCAACAACCCGCAGCAATCCAGACCAATACCACCAACTCAAACTGTTTTATACCACAGGCTATAAGATTACTGAAACTCCTGAGCCTGTGTGAAATGTCACACACATCTTTTATAGTACCCATCATAGATATTAATACACAGCTTGCCATACATTTATACGTAGTATTAACAACGGAAACCACCCATCTCAATATAGTCTTGACGTACAACTATTATTCCACACTACTACTTTAACATGCCTTAAACAAGCGGAATAAAAAAGCTCCGCATACCATCCAACCTGATAAAGTATTACTCATAAATTTCAATGAATCCCACTACTCACACGCTATACACTCACTATTCACAAATCTCACACTCCTCCACAATCTTATTAAAATTTCATGTCTACGCTGCGTTAACAATATGCCGCTACGACTCTTCATCCATTTTTCTCTAATGACACATACTGATAATCTTATATTCTCGATCTCTTTATTTGACTAATACATGTATCGTATACCTAGCGACGCACCATGTTGGGAGGTACCCAGAACCCAGCTCAACAAAGTAACTCTGTGACATTGCAAACAACATACCACTGTGAATCTGCCCTGCGTCGAGCCCTCATCAACCACAATCACCAAAACCGCTGAATAAACACCTATAGAAACACCCGTAGTAAAAACTCGCATACACCAACGTCGACCATGAACCTAAGCCTAAATAAACCTAACCCGCGAGCTAAAAATGCTCACCCGACAATGAGCACAACGCAATCCTACACAATATGTATATGCCTAATAACAAACCCACCTCCGCCTCTACCCTACACCCCTCCTCAGATATATATTGCTAATGACAGCTAAAGCTAACTGCCAGCAACGCATAATGCTAATGGTAGTTCTTGCGCACTGACAACATCATCGCATAGTCTAATTCTGCTGACTCCGATCACAGAACTATGAATATGCGCTAAAAGCTCTAATGACACTCAAGACACTAACAAAACGCAAAAGCTAAAATCCTAATAGGCTCATGGCATGACCAGCATCTGTCTAAATATCAGCATTCTGCTGCATCAACTATTCTTAACTCCTGTGATTGTATTTGTCTGGCATCTGATTACATCTGTGCAGGCTCGACACCAATAGTATTGGGATTGTATCTCAGGATCTCTGTCTCGCTTTCTTCTTCTGATGCGCTAATCGTTAACTTAAAACAGCTCGTCTTGGACTCCTCTAAATCCCGTAAATGCTCCCTCCACACGCTCTTAAAAAAGGAGCTGACATCCTCAAAGAGTCAGGCGCACATGTAAGGGATCGATCTAAGGGGGTGATGCAGTCCAGTTGTAATTTGGTCTCCAAACCTGACTCCCTGCATTCCTTCAGAGCGCAGGATTTCACTTCATCTGGGTGCCGTCCACTATAGGACCATCACAGACGTCCAAAACCAAACCTGAAGATCCCAATCTAATAGAAACCAGGCCCCCAGTTCACCATCCAACATGCCAACATGCTCAAACCCAGCCGCACATAGAGAGGGTTGAAAAAACTACAACCCCAGAATGACACTCTGCCTCATCCTCCACCACACGACACATCCAGCAGTTCCAGTATGTTTTCAGAGCATTAAAAAGGATTGAATGCGATACTCAATTATAATATATACAATGTAGTGAGTGTATCGGGCACCCAGTTTGTCGTGAACGATTTCCAAAATAACGCTTCATATTACAACCTCATTTTTCGTAACGTTGAACTGAACGCAACACATTTTTCAATAAGAAACATAAAACTGACATTCCCTCCACATTATTCGCATGAACTCAAACATCACTGTAAATAACGCTTGGCATTTTGTTTTCCATTGAAAACTAGTGACATCTTTCATCTTTTGAAACGCAACGAGAGAAAGGTTCCTCCCTCCTGTAGGTGCCGCCCCTTAACACTTAACAACGCAAAATACGTATTCACTGTAATGCGCAATGCAATTGCGGCAACGATGTGCCGCTGAGAATAGTTAGTGGAATAGTTATACTACTGGGCTCTCCGCACACTACCCCATGATGAAATGCACAAGCCTTAGGCATAGCAACTCCGAGAGCCGGCGGACTGGAGCCAGAGAGAAAGCGATACAGAGACCACTGACGAGAGTGAAAGAAATCGCTGCGATAAAATAACAAAACAATATGGCTATTGATTGATTGGCACGAGAACACTATCCGATTCACCTCACCACATTTAAAAAACAATTTTTTACACTCTTGCAAACCAAACCCGAGACGGCAAAAATCTTTCCATTCCTGTTTAAGATTGCCCACCTGCCAGCAAAAACAAGTTAGGAACATCGACAAAACGACCCCTTTCTCCGACATATGTCGTGAAACTCAGCACCACCAATGAACTTTACACACAAGCCTGCCAACACCAGTTGAACAAATGCAATCCACTCGCAAAAAATATCTCTTCTTTTGGATTCGACCCTCACATGATCATACACATATATATACACAAAATCAATAAATTAAACGTTCTCTCTTCATATTCTCGTCAATTATAAATTCTTTATTTTAATGAGATCCGCTATAGATTTCAATTGCAACAAGATAAATCCACGTTCTAATCTTTGTCTGTATTCTACCAGTTCAGCACCAGTTTAAGAAAAAAAAAAACCCACAAAAGCATTGTATTACAAATGTCAACAATGGAACATTTTCAAAAAACGTATCGTGGTTTTCAAGCTTACGAAGTGCTGAAAAAAGGTATTTTATTTGAATACTCTCACGAAAAAAAGCGTGCCATGAACTGAACTTTGCACTAGTATCAAAATCTAAAATTGCTGAACCATTGAACTGGAACCATTCGTTCACAATTGAGCCTTAATCGAACTGAACTTGAAAACTAAATACATAAAAGCTGCTAACTGGCACAACCATTAGACTCCATGGTGTCAGAAAAGCTGGCTCAAACTCACAGTGCGCAACGGGCATGAGATAGAAGTGCGAGTTCAGGTGCTTGACTCTGACTCGCACCCCCTTCCAACTGTTTACAACATTACTCGTCAGACACCTTCATAAGGCGATAATGGACATTAGCAACCCCACTAACCAATCATCAGGTGCAGCCTTTCAAACAACCCAGCACACAACCTGCAGGCTGACACAGACCCCAGAGTGTGTGTTGTTTGTGAGTGTGTGTGGTATATATTATGGTATTGTGTGGTGTGTGTGTGTGTGTATATATAATAATTTTTATTGTGTGTTGTGTGTGAGTTTGTATATATATAATGTGTATTGTGTGTTTGTGTAGCTACTATTTATGTATTATTGGGATGTGTTGTGTGTATATACATATGTGTAGTTTGTGGTTGTGTGTGTTGAGTATATATATAAGTGTATGTGAGTTTGTGTTGTGTGTGAATGAGCAGTAACCGCTCAGTAACATACTGAAGATTCTGCCGCCAGTGTTCCTGTACTGTTGCGTCTGGTAACCCACCACTTTAGGGGGGTCGTCCATCTCAGATCCTCACTCCTCATCTGCCGAGTCTCATAAAACCCCCCCCCCCCCCCCCCCCCCCCCATTCTCCTGCTCTGTCATCTGTTGGGTCAGCTGTTAGACATGGTCCTGAGACGACGGGCATCACTGCACATACACCCGCGATCTGGGGAGGGGCTGGACCATCGCCCCCCCACGTGACTGTAAAACCCTGCCCGTCAAACCTCTGTACATGGCTGATGATTGATGACACCAGGGGGGGCCGGGCCCAGACACAGTGCTGTTTTGGCTCAGCACAGATAATCTAAGCTTCGTCTTTGCCAATCGTCCTGATCAAAGGCCCGTCACCACAGCGGTTTCCTGATCGTGTTTACATCATTGGGTTCCGCCGCTCCCTTCTTGTGCGGGGTGTTTGAGGTCAGCTCAAGACATCAGATGCTCGCACCCGCTGTTCCAAAACCACAGCGGATGTCAAACCAAACGTCTGAGACACACCAGAACAAAGGAGACGTTCAGCGTCCTTGAATGCACCGCCATAAAATCCTGACATGCAGGTGACACACCTGGAGCGCTGCCTGCTGATAACACCGTGTTGTGTTCAGGGTCATATCGTTTTAACAGCAGATAGCAGCGGGGTCAGAGGGGGGGGGGGCTGGGGGTCAGCAGGAAACAGAAGTAAGGCAGCTGATATGGTCTTTATGTGTCCTGCAATCTTCTGCGAGTATCCAGGAACACTATCTGAGGCAAGAGCGGGGCAGGTCCCTCGCACCACCACCACCCTGAACCACGACGGGAGCTTAATCCTGCAGACAGACAGACAGACAGCAGACGGGCGGGCGGGGTGCGGGCTGGCAGACAGACAGACAGACAAGACAACAGACAGACAAACGACATAACAGACAACATACAAGACAGACAGACACCCAGAACAGACGAGACGGACAGAGCGGCGGCTGGCAAGACAGACAACAGACAGACCGACAGGACAAACAAAAGACAGACAGACAAGAACAGACAGACAGACAGACCAGGACAGACAACAAAGACAAGACAGACAACAGACAGACAAAAGAAAAAACAGACAGACAACGGACGCCGGTTGGGCTGCAGCCAGGCAAGGCCGCAGCAGACAAGACAGACAGACAGACAGCAGACAGACAAACAAAAGCACACGGGGGCGCAGCACAGGCAGGCATCAAGCAGGCAGGGCCAGGCAGCAGCTGGCAACACAGACAGCCAGACAGACAGACAACAAGGCAGCTATGCATCAGACAGACAGACAACAGACATAGCAGCAGGCAACGACAACCGACAGACAACAGAGACAGACACAGCAGACAGACAATAGCAGGCAGTATGGGCCAGTACTGTATATTTAATCTTTATTTGACTTATTTGTTGATTATTTGTAATTAGTATTTATACATACATGTATTTATTATTCAATATTATTTCACTATGTGACCCAGCTGACTGTGTTGTTGTTGATGTTGTTGTTGTTGTTGTTGTTGTTGTTGTTGCACTGTGATGTGACGTTATCAGCCACAGTGTGTCTGCCTTCAATTAGCATTAAAATAAATAAATCAAGAAGCAGATCAAAAATAAATCAATAAAAACGCTTCACACTCAGAGAGCGTCACTGGGGAGAGTTAATAAATATAGGAAATAAAAACCAAGTATAAACCTGATCCGTGTGTGTGTGTGTGTGTGTGTGTGTGTGTGTGTGTGTGTGTGTGTGTGTGTGTGTGTGTGTTTCAGCATATTTCATCACCTTCTGACGAAATCACTCTGCAACTGTGAGACTCTAAAAGTAGAGAAGCAGCTCTACCTGCAGGACGGAGTGTGAAGAGATCAATAAATAAATAAAAATATTATATATATTATATATATTATATAATATATATATATATATAATATATATATATATAATATATTATATATATATATTATATATATAGAAATGTTATCTACAATTATAAAAAATATATCATATATACTATATTAAAACATATATAACTAATTTATAATATACATATTTCATAATATAAACATTATTATAATATCTATATTAATAAATATATATATAATATAAAATATATAATTAATAAAATATATAAATATATTATCATATTATATATATGTATTATAAATATATATAATATATTTATAATATATATAAATATAAATATAAATAATATATTATTATATATATATAATAAATTAATATATATAATAATATATTTTAGATAATAATAAATATAATATATAAACTAGAATAGAAAGATACATATATATAATATATATAATATATATATAAATATATAAATATATTATATATATTTGAATAAATTTATATTATACATTTATTATTATTTAATATATAAAATATATATATATAATAAATATATATAATATATTTATAAATATATAATATTAATATTAGATATATTATATTTAATATAATATAAATATATATCATATATATATATACATATATATAAATAAATATATATATTTATAGATATTATAAATATATATATATGAAATTATATAATATATTTATAATTAGAATCGTATTTATAATATATATATAAATAAAAATATATAATTATAAAATATAATAAATAATTATACTATATGAATATATTATAAATATTATAATATACCTATATTATATATATATATTTATAATTCTATATATATAATATATATATAAAATATATATATATTATATAAATATATATAAATAATATTATATATATATTATATATAATTATAAATATAGATATAATCAAATATATAATAGAATATATTATATATATAATTAATAGAACTATATATAATATAAATTATAATATATTATCAATATAAGTAATATATATTTATAATAATATATATTAATATATGTAATAATATATAATATAAAATATATTATAAATATATAAATATATTTTATACTATATCTATAAATATTCATATAATACTATAAAAAAAATATATATAATTATTAACTAATATAAAATATAAATATAATAGATATAAATATATCATAATAATTATATATATATAAATAAATATAAATATTATAAATATATTATAATATATATATATTATAATATATATATTAAAATATATATATTATAAATATATTATATAAATTTTTATAATATATATATACGATTATACATATTATATATTTAATAGTATAGATCGATATTTAAATATATATATATAATAATATATAATCTATTTGTGTTTAGAGTGTGATTCTGTATGTTATAAGATATATTTATTGGAGGATATATGATATTGTTAGATTTTAGTTGTGATTATGTTGTTGTGAGTTTTTTTTAGAGAGTGTGTTTTATTATACGATTATAGAGAATATGATTTAGTATTTTTAATTTATGATGTGATGTTAGATGTTTATATATTGTTTTAATATGTGATAGTTATATTTTATAATGTGTTAGATTGGGTTAATAATTGATTGTTTATTTATGTATGAATTATGTGATTAAGATATAGATTGTTTATATTTAATAGTATAGATAGTATATAAAGTATTATAAGATTAGTTTAAATAGTAGATATATATATTAATATTTATTAATATATATATTAGATTTTGAGATTAGAGATATATAATAAGGTAGTTATATAGTATATTTTTATATCTGAGATATAGATAATATTATATAGAGAATAATATTTAGTATTAATTGAGAGATTATAGATCATTTTATATATATAATAAATATATAATAGATATAATAATTATAAGCATATTATATATTTAAAGTTTATAAAGATATAGAAATATATAATATTTATAATATATATATAGATTTATAATATATAATATATTTAGAAGAGTGATTGATATTATATATATATAGTTAGAATATATTATGATATAATATATATATATATTTTAGTTATAATATTATTTAATATATATTTAAAGTATATAGATTTATTTATAATATATATATATATTATATATATTTATTATATATTTTATATGATAATTTTATATATAATAGGATATATAGACACGACGTTATTGGTATATACTAAGATATATAAGTAGATTAGATATATATATAATTAATTTATATATATGATTGTTGATATTTATATGCGAATATTAATAGAATTTATAGAATTATTCAGATTATATATAATAGATGATATATTTTATATATATTATTTATATTATTATTTAAAAATATTGAAATATATATCGTATATATATATTTATTTTATATATTAAAATATATTATAAAATTTTTGATTTATATGATTAAATTATATTGATAGATATAAGTTGAGAGATATGGATAAGATTTGTGATATATATTATTTTATTATTATAGTTATTTATTTAGATTTTTATTAATGGATATTTAGAAATATATATTCTATTATATATAAGATATATATATGATTTAATAATATAATATATGATATAAAAATATATATAAGTTATTGGATATATACTTCATAAATAAAGATATTATGATATTGAAATGATATAATATATATAATTATAATAAATATATAGTATTTAGAGAGTTAGTATATAGATTGTATAATCATAGAATATTTATATTATGGATAAATTGAATATATATTTATTTATGTTGATTATAGATATTTATTTACTAAAGTTTTATATTAGATTAGATATATTATAGAATATATAATAAGATATATAGTAATTTAATATAATATATATTTGTTTGTATATAATATCTATATAGGATAATTTACTTAGAGATAATATGAGATTTGTTATTTATTAGATATATAGGATAAATATATATATTATTAATATAATAGATATATAGTTAGAATAGATATATTTTGATAGATAATATATATAATTTAGAATATATATAATATAGATATATTATAAATATTTATATATGGATTTATATTGAATTAATAATATATTAAAAGATATATTTTATAAATTTATTATTTATATAATAATATATATATATTATATTTTATATAGAGAATGCAAAAAAAGCTAATATATGAGGGTCAGGGGTGTGCGGTGGTGTGTTGGGGTTTGGGTGGGGGTGTGGGTTGTTCTGGTGTGTTGTGTGTGTGTTGGTGGGTGTGTGTGCGTGTTCCATTGTGTGCGTGTGTGTGTGTGTGTGCTGCTGTGTGTGTGTGTGTGTGTGTGTGTGCGTGTGTCGGTGTGTGTGTGAGTGTGTCGTGTGTGTGTGTGTGTGTGTGTGTGTGAGTGTGTTGTGTGTGTTGTGTGCGCTGCAGAGATTCAGCCAGCAGGGTGCGCTGTTCTCTCACAGATCATCTAGAAACCTGTAGCTGTAAAATTCATAGATAAATTAAGAAATAATAAAAACATTTATAGAATCAAAATCAAATCAAATAAAAATATTACTTTTGTTTGGTTTTGTAAATGATTACTATTATTATTTACTAAAGTTATTATAATGATAGTAAAAAAGAACATGCATTATCATAAAACATTTTTATAATATTTATAAAATATGTTGAATTATGATATCTTTGTGTTATCATGGAACATTATTACTTATAATAATCATAATCACAATGAATAATCACAACATTAATAATACTCATAATAAATGATCAAATGAATTAGAGTAATAATAAGGAGCTAACATTATTTATATCCCTGAATGTTGTTTTTGTAATCTGACCTCAGAGCAGCTCTATTCATCACTGTATGATGACGTCATACTCCTGCTGATGACTTATTTCCACATGAAGTCACCGCTCTGTAAACCGGATGTTTGGCCAGGCTTCCTTGAAAATAAAGGTACACAATTTAATTTCAATAACGTCTTTAACTATTTTACAAGCCATTTTATTTATTTGTACTATTATATAATTGAAAGAAGATATGTACTTAGACTAAGTATATACATCCAGAAACAGACAAATGTAATAAAAGAAAGAAACTTGTGAAAATAAAATATGTGTATTATTGTAATTTAAAGAGCTCTGCAGATTTTAAAGGGGGAAAACGGCACCACATTATCTAACAATAGACATTGGGATGAGTTTGATCTGTCTTGTTGTTATTATTATTATAAATGTAATACAAAATACAAAAGTTAAAAGAGGTAACCAAGGGAAATACAAATGTAGACACACATAAATATATCCAGAACAGCACAGGTTTAATCTTTGTTTAAACAGATATTTTGTAATAAATGATCAATTCCGCCCAAACCCGCCTTTATTGTGAAAGTCTTCACCGGAAAAGCAGCAGTATATATTCTCCGCCGCTTCACGGTCCGGTCTCAGCGTCGCACGGACCGGTTTTCCTCTCCAAAGTTTTCTGAAGTTGTTCCGCATCACACCGACCCTCCCAGACTCCTGTAGCCGCAGAAGGTTTGCTCTCCTCGGCCATGGCCTCCATCGTGTGCCGGGTCCAGTTCCTGGAGGACTCGGACCCCTTCATCTGCACAAACTTCCCCGAACCCAGGAGACCTCCGACGGTCAGCGTGGAGGAGAACCTTCCGCTCAGCGAGCAGATCTCCGGGATCCACACGCTGCTGCAGGCGCCTCTCAAGGTGGGTCCCTCAGAATCGCGACCTGACTGTGTGATGTAGACTCACCTGTACAGGTAACCCGCTGCTGAGGCGCTGGGACTTCACACCTCTTTAATTAACTCACCTGTACAGGTAACAGTGGTGTAAAGCAACCTCTGTTTATCGGTTATTTTGCTGCTGTGCACTTCTGGTCTACAACACATTTGACTTGAGATTATAGTATGTAGACAATATATAAATCATTGAAATGCATTAATATTGTTTGTATTGATCAGAACATGAGTTCCTTCTGGTTCCTTTCTCCTGTAGTTTTAAATATTATTCCATTTGATCTTATTATGTTTATACTTTTCCCACCTGTTTTAAAGATGTGAATGCTGTCACTAAATAATTTCCCAATTTGGGATCAATAAGGTACCTATCATCAATTAATGAATCTCTCTTAACAGCTGGTTTAATTTACTCACCTGTACAGGTAAGTAAATGATGTCAGCACGAACAGTAAATACTAATGCGCCTGATCCTGAACCAGCTCTCGGTAATTTGACCCTGGAGTTTAGATTCAGGTCCTCTGATGACTCACGTTGTTTGTTATGTGTCCACCACAGACTGAATGTCTCTTCTACTATTATGGGATGTGTTGAGATGTTCCCCTCAGGACTTAAACTCCGCCATCACCAGGTTATTGTTTATGTTTATTTGGGAGAATATCTCGACCCCTGATTGGGTGGGTTGTGATTAAATGACGTTCATGCTCTGATTCATTTTTCCTATAGATCTTATTTAATAAGCATTATTTGTTTGTCAAAAAAATTCCCTAAATGATATTAATGTTGTATTTGTCCTGCATGTTTCCCACCTCTGAAATCCAGAGGTTTTCTGCTTTTCACTGATTTATATTCAAGTGAATATTTAGACATTTAAACCCATGTCTCCTGATAGACATTTTTCAGGATTTTCTCACATTTTATTTACCAAACAGTTCATCTGGAAAACAGCCTGCAGCGTAATCAGTTAATCATTAATAACAAATCATTTTCAAGATTAAAATGATTCATTTATTGTGTTGTATTAAGAAAAGAGTGCTTCAGGTTGAACATATGCATGGGTAAATAAATCAAATAAAAACATGAATTGAATATAAATAAATAAACAACACAAATAAAGTAAAGTGTCCCGGGTATCAGCATGAATACATAGGAGCTCAAATATTCTTTGGGAATTAAATTGGGAGCCTCACATTTAAATAGCTTTTTTTAATATGAAGCCTCAACAGGAGTCTTCATGTTTCCAGAAACTCACTGACAGTGTTAAGGCTTGCAGTTTTTCTGTGGAAAGGTTTCTTCATCAGCTCGTCTTCCTCGTTATCTCCCTGGGCTAAAGTGCAGCGGCGGAGATAAAGCCTCCGATCATTACTCAGCGCTCTGTGTCCCAACACGATCATTACTCATCGCTACATGAAGCTTTATATCAGGAAACTTTATTAAACACGGCTTTATTGACAGTCTAACCTCAGAGCTCACTGCTGCGAGGCGTTCAGGGCCTGCTGGAATCTGCAGGATCAGATAAAGACCTCGAGATTACATTCCTGCACCGACCACCTAATTGTTCCCACCATGCACTGGGGCTCGTCCTGCAGGCAGAGATGTAATGAGCCGACACCAGCCGCACACTGACGAGTAATCCAACTTTTCAAGATTTAAAGCTTTATTGACACGTGCAAAATACTAAAGACATACAAATAAATAAATAAGTAGCAGGAATAAGAGTAATATACACATTTAAAACGGAACAGGATAACATACTTCACAGTCGAATAAACACTGTGGTAGGCCTAGTATATATATTGTGGAATGAAGAGTAATTTAATGACCCTCCTCTTCCTCTGCTGTAGTTAGGGAGGAATAGGGTGGAGTCTGTAAACAGCAGATAAGCTGATGGACGGATGTAATATCCAGCAGCCAGACGATAAGAGCTGCTAGAACTCCAGGAGTTCATTCACTGTGAGCGAGTTTAATACAGACATGTTAGCCTAGCTTAGCATAATCACTGTGAGTGGAGGGGAACTGCTAGCGTTGTTTTTAAATCCACCAGTGAGGTTTTTACTGACGTAGAACGAAGCGTTAAAAAATATCAGATCTTATTTCAGGATGACAACCAAAAACACATTCAGACAGCCATTGACCTCCAGACCAGGGACAGGAAGTGAGGAAATACTGATTCATGTCAGGGTTTAGGACTCATGATGCTGACTCATGCCAGGGTTTAGGACTCATGATGCTGACTCATGCCAGGGTTTAGGACTCATGATGCTGACTCATGCCAGGGTTTAAGACTCATGATGTTGACTCATGCCAGGGTATAAGACTCATGATACTGACTCATGTCAGGGTTTAGGACTCATGATGCTGACTCATGCCAGGGTTTAGGACTCATGATGCTGACTCATGGCAGGGTTTAAGACTCATGATGTTGACTCATGCCAGGGTTTAGGACTCATGATGCTGACTCATGCCAGGGTTTAGGACTCATGATGCTGACTCATGACAGGGTTTAAGACTCATGATGTTGACTCATGCCAGGGTATAAGACTCATGATACTGACTCATGTCAGGGTTTAGGACACATGATGCTGACTCATGCCAGGGTTTAGGACTCATGATGCTGACTCATGACAGGGTTTAGGACTCATGATGCTGACTCATGGCAGGGTTTAGGACTCATGATGCTGACTCATGCCAGGGTTTTAGGACTCATGATGTTGACTCATGCCAGGGTATAAGACTCATGATGCTGACTCATGGCAGGGTTTAGGACTCATGATGCTGACTCATGCCAGGGTTTAAGACTCATGATGCTGACTCATGGCAGGGTTTAGGACTCATGATGCTGACTCATGACAGGGTTTAGGACTCATGATGCTGACTCATGCCAGGGTTTAGGACTCATGATGCTGACTCATGGCAGGGTTTAGGACTCATGATGCTGACTCATGGCAGGGTTTAGGACTCATGATGCTGACTCATGGCAGGGTTCATTTGGACTGCTAAATAATAATGTTATAAATAATTTGTTTTCTTTTGAGAAACCAATCCCTAACGAGCGATTTGAAGATGCTAACGAGCTAGCGGTTGTTAGCCAGACAGAACAGGTGACCTCTGTTCGTCCTGCTGAGAGCAGGGCTTATAAACACGGATTAAAAACAGTAGGCCTACAGAAATGTCTTGATAGCAATGGTTTAGTTGTTGAAACTAATACCGTAAAAACAAACCAGTAGATCCCAAGTTCCTCCACATACTCCATACATACTTACTTTTTAGTTAATATTGGTTTGGTTTGATTCAAAACGCTTAGAAAACGTTGGTAATTTAACTCTGTACTGTTCTACATGTGTCTGACAGCTGGCGACTCAGCAGGTTTTAGCACAGAGAAGATTGTTAACACTTATAATCCCGTATATGAGGCATTGTTGTATAGAACAAAGACCAAAGAGCGGCTCCACCTTCCCCAGACATCCAGCCCAACGAGTACTGCTTCGATTTAACTGCACCGATAATACTTGTGTCCTCGAGTTAGGTTTAAAATGCAGGACTTTCCCTCTCAACAGAGGAGCCTGATGTTTTCATTTCAGTGAAAGATGTGAGCACTTTTTCAACCATAGCAGTCAGGATACTTTGGTACCTTTTTTAAATACTGTGAACTTTAAGCTACTTTTCTAACAAACCTCTGGCTCCTTCAGGGCCTGAGACTCATGGCGTCTCGCCGATGATAGAAAATGTGTTGAGGACTCAGAAAAATGTCTGTCAACACGATGTGTAGCACCTTCATGACTTCAACATGCTACAGGTCCTCAGGAGAGCTAGTTATCGTTAGCTGTTAGCAGTTCAAAGTTGGCAATTCGCTTGTAGCTATAAGTTATTAGCAGTTAGCTTTTAGGTCTTACCAATTTGCGGTTAGCTGTTAACTATTAGCAGTCAGTTAGCTCCTAGATGTTAGCTGTTAGCCTTGAGCAGTTGCTTATTAGCTGTTAGCCTTAGCAGTTTGTGATGCACGCTGAGCTGTTAATTATTAGCCGTTAGCTGTTGTCAGTTAGCCGTGAACAGTTGGCAGTTTTTGTTTGCTGTTAACATTTAGCAGTTATCTGTTAGCAGTTATCTGTTAGCAGTTAGCAGTTAGCTGTTAGCAGTTATCTGTTAGCAGTTATCTGTTAGCAGTTAGCTGTTAGCAGTTAGCTGTTAGCAGCCGGTAAACAGATGTTCCATGGAGTTACATTATGGTGCATTTGAGTTTTTATTGGAAAATGAGTTTTTGGAGATCAAATTGTAGAGATTTAAATGTTTTAACAGGAATATAGAACAGATATTAGAAAGAATTACGACCTGCTTCACTTCCTGACAGAAACCACGATGCTAACATGACTGAGAGGAATTTACCTCTCTTTAAACTTTCAGGGAGAAAAATAGTGTCAAGATTCACTTTCAAACTCTCTGTTGTGGTGTGTGTGTGTGTGTGTGTGTGTGTGTGTGTGTGTGTGTGTGTGTGTGTGTGTGTGTGTGTGTGTGTGTGTGTGTGTGTGTGTGTGTGTGTGTGTGTGTGTGTGTGTGCGCAGAATGTGGTTCTGCTGGTCCACAAACTGCAGCTCTGATTGTTTCTGACTCCAGCTTCATACCTGACCGTGACTCCACTGCTATTTATAGACACACACACACACACACACACACACACACACACACACACACACACACACACACACACACACACACACACACACACACACTGTTTACTGGGTGAAACAGAGCGAGTTTATCTCACACACTGAGGTCATTCTTCAGATGACGTGGAGCAGAGATTAAAACATGACGACCTGCAGCACCAATGTTCAAAAGAGCAGAAAAATATGTATAAAATCATTTATAGACAAAGTGGTTCAGTACTACAGGTGTGTATACAGGTGTGTATAGTAGTACTACAGGTGTGTATACAGGTGTGTATAGTAATACTACAGGTGTGTATAGTAGTACTACAGGTGTGTATACAGGTGTGTATAGTAATACTACAGGTGTGTATAGTAGTACTACAGGTGTGTATAGTAGTACTACAGGTGTGTATACAGGTGTGTATAGTAGTACTACAGGTGTGTATACAGGTGTGTATAGTAATACTACAGGTGTCTATACAGGTGTGTATAGTAATACTACAGGTGTGTATACAGGTGTGTATAGTAATACTACAGGTGTGTATACAGGTGTGTATAGTAATACTACAGGTGTGTATAGTAGTACTACAGGTGTGTATAGTAGTATTACAGGTGTGTATAGTAGTATTACAGGTGTGTATAGTAGTATTACAGGTGTGTATAGTAGTACTACAGGTGTGTGTATAGTAGCTACAGGTGTGTATAGTAGCTACAGGTGTGTATAGTGGTACTACAGGTGTGTCTAGTAGTACTACAGGTGTGTATAGTAGCTACAGGTGTGTATAGTAGTACTACAGGTGTGTATAGTAGTACTACAGGTGTGTATAGTAGTAGCTACAGGTGTGTATAGTAGTAGCTACAGGTGTGTATAGTAGTATTACAGGTGTGTATAGTAGTACTACAGGTGTGTATAGTAGTACTACAGGTGTGTATAGTAGTACTACAGGTGTGTATAGTAGTAGCTACAGGTGTGTATAGTAGTACTACAGGTGTGAATGAAAGCAGTGCGTCATGGGTAATCTGTGCGGAGCCTCACCTGCTGAGATAAATTGTGGGTGCGTTTGATTTACAAACAGGGAACACCTTATAACAGGACACACGTTAGCCGTTAGCCGTTAGCATCATTTTATTATAGTTTGGTGTATTTATTTTCTCTCCTGCTGTCTATAATGTCGGTCCTCCTTATACTGTTCGTAGAGTAAATACTTCAGTGTGTTAATCTCTTCTGAAGATGAAGTTATTGAATAAGTTCAGAGTTATATGAAGACGGTGATCTGCCTCCCTGCTGCTGTGTAAGTATCTGACCCTGAGCTGGAACCGGTTCAGCAGCCTCTCAGCTGCTCTTCCTCCCACACAGAGAGGCTGCTGAACATGGAGGAGTCTCTTCACTGATATCAGCTCCACGGGGGGGAAGGGTAGGGTTGTTTTATTATTGGAGCTGTTAGTGATAATGAAATGTATAAAGCAACACATTTCGATCCTAAATGCGGGTTATTGAGAAACCATTGGAAATGTTTACCTAATATTTACAGTTAATTCTTGTATTTGCTTAAAAACATTAAGTAAAATTATTTTAAGTAAAACACTTTTTCTTGCCTGAAATTGAAGCGTCTTCATGGATTCACTCTTAATAATTCATCATAAATAATCTGTTGCCCCAGTGCATGCTGGGAGGCTGACCTCACCAATTGCAATCACATGATCAGCGTTTTCAAATATACCCTGAAAGAAGCAGACAGTTGTTTCCTCCTGATATTAACTGTCTGTCTGTCTGTCTGTCTGTTCAGCTGGAGGACTGCACCCTGCAGGTTTCCACTAATGGATATTACCTGGACCTGGACTCCTCTCTCTCTGAACAGAGGGACGACCTGGAGAGTTTCTATGATGACGTCACGTAAGAACCTCTACATATACCTGTCCTCACCTGTCCTAGTCTGTCCTCGCCTGTCCTCACCTGTGCTCTTTCTCTGGGACATGTCTCCATGCTTTATGTTTCTCATACTGTCTGTGCTGCAGCTCCTCTTTTCACCCTCTGTCTGAACCCAGAGCCCAGTCTGCTCTGATGGGTTAGCTGGCTGGTTCTGTTGTGATTAGTCAACCGCTTAGAGATGTCCCGCCCCTTAGCCTATCAGGTATAATGTGTTGGAGCGCTAACCAATAGGAGCGCGAGTGTTCCACAGTGATGTCACTAAACCCCCCTTTGTGTGCTCTGTTAGAGTTCTTATGGAGAGAGCAATTTAAACTCTAAAAGTGAGTCTGAAGTATGAGACGAGAGGAGTGTTTCCAGACTGACACACACACACACACAGTATGATGTCATCTGGAAAGTGTGTGTGTGTGTGTGTGTGTGTGTGTGTGTGTGTGTGTGTGTGTGTGTGTGTGTGTGTGTGTGTGTGTGTGTGTGTGTGTGTGTGTGTGTGTGTGTGTGTGTGTGTGTGTGTGTGTGTGTGTGTGTGTGTGTGTGTGTGTGTGTGCCACAGTGACCTAAAGAATCTAAAACTTCTTTTTTTAGCCGCAGGAAAAAAAAACACAAAAACTGAAACCCCCCCCCCCCCCCCATTCTTTCCGTCCTCTGGCGTCTCTGCAGCTCTGCGCTTGTAACTGCTCTGAGATCAGAACAAGTTTAACGCTAAGTACATTTGACACAGACGCTGTTAAACAGACACATAAATAAATCAGAACCAGATAAATGTAAAGTCTCATTTCTGATCTAACTCACAGTTTGGACTTCATATCCTCAGAATATCAGTTTCATATTTCTTTACCTACATGATCCCGAACTAAACTATAGATGTGATTACATAATAATAAATAAGGAGCAACAAAATGTTTAGAAAATACAAACTGTTGAAAGTCTCCTCTTCGAGTATGACAAATATGTCTTTATTATTTTCAGCTCAGTGCCACGTCCGTCTACATTTTCCTCTGAGGTTAACTGTGTGTGTGTGTGTGTGTGTGTGTGTGTGTGTGTGTGTGTGTGTGTGTGTGTGTGTGTGTGTGTGTGTGTGTGTGTGTGTGTGTGTTTCTCCACAGCAAAGGGAGGAAGCCCATCCTGATCCTGAGGACTCAGCTGTCTGTACGCGTGCATTGCATTCTGGGTAATTATCTCGTCCTCCTTGTTTCCTCTCTGGCTCTCTCTCTGTTTCCACACACACTCCTCTATGCGAGGGGCCCCGTGTTCCCAGAGGAGCAGCTCTGCCTCAGTGTCCAGGTCTGTCCTCAGTGTTCAGGTCTGCCTCAGTGTCCAGGTCTGCCTCAGTGTCCAACTCAGTGTCCAGGTCTGTCCTCAGTGTTCAGGTCTGCCTCAGTGTCCAGGTCTGCCTCAGTGTCCAACTCAGTGTCCAGGTCTGTCCTCAGTGTCCAGGTCTGCCTCAGTGTCCAGGTCTGCCTCAGTGTCCAACTCAGTGTCCAGGTCTGTCCTCAGTGTTCAGGTCTGCCTCAGTGTCCAGGTCTGTCCTCAGTGTTCAGGTCTGCCTCAGTGTCCAGGTCTGCCTCAGTGTCCAACTCAGTGTCCAGGTCTGTCCTCAGTGTTCAGGTCTGCCTCAGTGTCCAACTCAGTGTCCAGGTCTGTCCTCAGTGTTCAGGTCTGCCTCAGTGTCCAGGTCTGCCTCAGTGTCCAGGTCTGCCTCAGTGTTCAGGTCTGTCCTCAGTGTTCAGGTCTGCCTCAGTGTCCAGGTCTGCCTCAGTGTCCAACTCAGTGTCCAGGTCTGTCCTCAGTGTTCAGGTCTGCCTCAGTGTTCAGGGGCCTCATTTAGAAACGTGGCGTACGCCCAAAAGGTGGCGTTCGCCAATTTCTAAGCAATCTTTGCGATTTATAAGAAACTAAATGTGCGTTCCTCCACGCACACTCTGACCCATGCGTACGCACAGAGACGGGAGGGGGGAGAAACTGCGACAGCGTTGGCAGAAGGGAGAATGGAGGGATGTGAAATAACACCATCTAAATATTCCCTCTCAGGTTTCAGATATGAAGAACTCAACTGCAAAATGAACAAACGCCTGTTTGAGACTCCGGAGTGCACACAGAAGTAAATGAATACGGATATGTTATTGAACCCCCCCTCCAAGAGGTTCTCAACATGTATTGAAAGGTGTCCTCAGAAATGATGCGTCAACAGAAAGACAGAGCTACGTTTAACCTGACCCCGTCTTGGTCACGATGCATGGTTTGACTACACACAGTCCTGATGTTGGAAACGTGTTTGAGCTGTTCAGCATTTTAGACCTTTGTTTATTTCCTCTAACTGGTTGGTAGAGTTGCTGCTGGGGGGTGAGACCCACAGTGGAGGCGCTGCACAGCTGATGGGCAGCGGAACACAAACCACCAGATAAACAGAAAGCTCTTTGTAAAGTCCAGCTGTTTGAACATGTGCACACAGCTGGACTGTTGTTGGTGTAATATCATTTCTAAAAAGGAAAGAAGAGTACTCACATCTGAGAGCCAGACGCACAGGTGTAACCCCCCTCCCCCCAGTCATGACTCCGGAGGGTACCCCGATCATTTCTGACAGCTTCTTATTCAGGGGGGGCGTCCCTGTCCCCGTCCGGCACACACACCCTGCCTGTGTGAGGCTGTGTGTATTCTAACTTTTAGGTTCTGCATATTTATTTATGTTGGTGATGAACCGGCTTTCTGAGGCCGTCCACAGAGAGCTCCACGTGCTGCAGCTCTCTGTTCTCTTCAAACTGCGTCCACCAAACAATCTGAGGAACTGCACCCCCCCAACAAGAACCAAAACCTGTCTGCATTTCCTGCCCGTCATCAGGCAGTCAGTCTGAATGAACATTCATACGGGGCGTTTCTTTGACTATTTATTGAAAATCTGGGCGTTACGTGAAGTCTGCAAAAGCTGCGCCGCATTAAGAGTTGATTTGATTTATAAACCGGCGTAGGACGTGCGTGCGCAGGGTTTTACAAATCGGAATATTTTTGTGCGTATTGACTTGCTTTGTCCTACGCACGCCACCTCTCCACGTGAATCCTACGCAAAGCTTTATGAATGAGGCCCCTGATCTGTCCTCAGTGTCCAGGGACCCCCCCCCCAGGTGTATTTAAATGGCCAACATTAGCTTCTGATGAGCTCCTCTCCACCTCCGGCTGCTCTCTGCCATGTTCATTTTTGAAATGCATTGTGGGAATTGTAGTGAAACGGACCCGGGTTACTGTTCTCTGCTCCGTTGGCCTTACAGAAACACGTCTTTATCTGGGTGTATTTTGTCCTGTGGGCTTCCATAGAGTCTGGGATCCTGCAGAACATCCCTCTGTTCATCAGGAGATCATATTTAGTATTTATGTAATATTAATTTTAGGATTTATTAGGAGAGAACCGAGGCTTCAGTCATGGGATGGTCTGTCCTCAGGCGTCCTCTCTGAAATCTAATAACAGTTGTTAATCTGTGACCTTATTAAAGTCAGACTGAAGTTTATTCCTGGATTTATCTTTTGAGTTTATCAAACACGCAGAGACTGAAGAAGCACTGCGTGTTTATAATAACAATAAATAATAATGAAATTGCAGGAACATAAAAATGAAGACGTTATAATTAAATAAGAAAAATGAATAAAATCAGAAGAGTTTATAATAAATCAAATGAAGTTTTTTAATTGTAATAAATGCCCCAGGGTCAGCCCCCTATCAAGGTCAGTCAAAAACCATCCTTACATAATAAACCTCTGACGGATGATCCTTCCTCAGAGCTATTTACCTCCCTGAGAAACCCCGCCTCACTTCCTGTCAGCCCCACCCTCTCCTCCCTTACTTACTCACTCCTTCTTCCCCCCCGCCTGCATGACCCCGCCCGTTCCTGCTCCGGAGGGGATTTCCCAGCATGCTTCATGCTCCGGGCTCTTGCAGTTTAGAAAACTCCGTGATGCCTTCAGGGACAAACAGACAACCAGACGTCAGAAAATACATTTATAATAAGCAAATAAATTCATAGATAAATAAATGTTTTAAATAATAAATTAATTGAGGCGAAATATTAGAAATATAAACAGAAAAAAAAGATAAATAGATCAAAAAACAATAAAAACATAAATGAATATTAATAAAAAATGATAAATAATTTGATAGATACAGAAAGAAAATCATAATCTGACAGACAGCTGCAGGGAAGAGTGAACCGCAGTAGGACGGAGCGCAGATAAATAAAATATGGAAGAAGAAGAAGAAGAAGAAGTGAAACAGCGGTTAATAAAGGTGAAGAAGTGAAACAGCGGTTAATAAAGGTGAAGAAGTGAAACAGCGGTTAATAAAGGTGAAGAAGTGAAACAGCGGTTAATAAAGGTGAAGAAGTGAAACAGCGTTAATAAAGGTGAAGAAGTGAAACAGCGGTTAATAAAGGTGAAGAAGTGAAACAGCGGTTAATAAAGGTGAAGAAGTGAAACAGCGTTAATAAAGGTGAAGAAGTGAAACAGCGGTTAATAAAGGTGAAGAAGTGAAACAGCGGTTAATAAAGGTGAAGAAGTGAAACAGCGGTTATTAAAGGTGAAGAAGTGAAACAGCGGTTATTAAAGGTGAAGAAGTGAAACAGCGGTTAATAAAGGTGAAGAAGTGAAACAGCGGTTAATAAAGGTGAAGAAGTGAAACAGCGGTTATTAAAGGTGAAGAAGTGAAACAGCGGTTAATAAAGGTGAAGAAGTGAAACAGCGGTTATTAAAGGTGAAGAAGTGAAACAGCGGTTATTAAAGGTGAAGAAGTGAAACAGCGGTTAATAAAGGTGAAGAAGTGAAACAGCGGTTAATAAAGGTGAAGAAGTGAAACAGCGGTTATTAAAGGTGAAGAAGTGAAACAGCGGTTAATAAAGGTGAAGAAGTGAAACAGCGGTTATTAAAGGTGAAGAAGTGAAACAGCGGTTAATAAAGGTGAAGAAGTGAAACAGCGGTTAATAAAGGTGAAGAAGTGAAACAGCGGTTATTAAAGGTGAAGAAGTGAAACAGCGGTTATTAAAGGTGAAGAAGTGAAACAGCGGTTAATAAAGGTGAAGAAGTGAAACAGCGGTTAATAAAGGTGAAGAAGTGAAACAGCGGTTAATAAAGGTGAAGAAGTGAAACAGCGGTTAATAAAGGTGAAGAAGTGAAACAGCGGTTAATAAAGGTGAAGAAGTGAAACAGCGGTTAATAAAGGTGAAGAAGTGAAACAGCGGTTAATAAAGGTGAAGAAGTGAAACAGCGGTTAATAAAGGTGAAGAAGTGAAACAGCGGTTAATAAAGGTGAAGAAGTGAAACAGCGGTTATTAAAGGTGAAGAAGTGAAACAGCGGTTAATAAAGGTGAAGAAGTGAAACAGCGGTTATTAAAGGTGAAGAAGTGAAACAGCGGTTAATAAAGGTGAAGAAGTGAAACAGCGGTTATTAAAGGTGAAGAAGTGAAACAGCGGTTAATAAAGGTGAAGAAGTGAAACAGCGGTTAATAAAGGTGAAGAAGTGAAACAGCGGTTATTAAAGGTGAAGAAGTGAAACAGCGTTAATAAAGGTGAAGAAGTGAAACAGTGGTTAATAAAGGTGAAGAAGTGAAACAGCGGTTATTAAAGGTGAAGAAGTGAAACAGCGGTTAATAAAGGTGAAGAAGTGAAACAGCGGTTAATAAAGGTGAAGAAGTGAAACAGCGGTTAATAAAGGTGAAGAAGTGAAACAGCGGTTAATAAAGGTGAAGAAGTGAAACAGCGGTTATTAAAGGTGAAGAAGTGAAACAGCGGTTAATAAAGGTGAAGAAGTGAAACAGCGGTTAATAAAGGTGAAGAAGTGAAACAGCGGTTAATAAAGGTGAAGAAGTGAAAGTGTCCTTGGATTAACGGTGCGTTCAGGGGATCCTACTCAGCTCGTTAAACTCAGCATCCACTGTACACACTTCATCTAATAATACTTTCAAAATAAAACATAAATTAAATGAATGAATATAAAAGAATAGGAAACTATAAACTGAAGTGTGTGTTTATTAAATCTCAAAGTGTGTCCTCTTGTTCCACACACACAGCTGCAACATTCAGTCTGTTAGAGAGTGGGTGTGATCCTCACACACACGTTACACGCTGACTCAGCTGTGTGTGTGTGTGTGTGTGTGTGTGTGTGTGTGTGTGTGTGTGTGTGTGTGTGTGTGTGTGTGTGTGTGTGTGTGTGTGTGTGTGTGTGTGTGTGTGTTTCCTTCCTCTGTTGTTGTTGAAGCCTCCCCCCCGCTGTTGGTAGATTTAGCGCCTCGTTCAGAGCGAACGGTGCGTCACTTTGTTGCTGCAAGGGATTGTGGGAAGACATTCCCTCCTCTCCTTTCCTAGAGGATGCTCCAGTGTTTCCTAAAGGAGACGACAGAGGAAGCATCGAGGGCCCTTTCCTCTTACCTAGAGACTCTTGAGATCTACATTAGCTTCATGCTAACACAGTAGCTCTATGCTAATCATGCACGGTGATGTCACCAACATGCAATTGAGAGTGTGACGGTTTAGTTCTGTCGACCCCTCTGGCTCTCCGAAGTCCTGAGGACTGTGAACACAACACGATGGTGATGGTGCGTTCACAGCCTTTGAGGGCCATTTACCTGGAGAAAGAAAGAAAGTGATTATAAGTCATGAACTACAAACATGGCGTCCTCACACCACCTGGAGAATGTATATTTTAATGGTAAATGGACTTGAAAGACGACCGCACTACCTCGCAGCCACAGTCGTTGATGATGTGACCCCAGCAGACCTGCTTCATGAAGTATGTTCTGGTTTCTCAGAGCTCAGCAGCGCTGGCAGAGACAGGAAATGCCTCTCTGAGTTTATCTGCCTCACTTCCTGTCTGCTGATAAACAGGAATCCCTCCGACTGTTTTTCTGTTGCAGAAACAAAATGCTTCCTGGATGTCTCTGAGACGGCTCAACAGATCAGGGATCATCCTGTCAATTTATGTCAGTGTACAAATATTTTCCACAGGAACAGTTTCGTGCATGTGCAATGCATGCTGGGATGTGTAGTTTGTGTTGGAAAGAGTTTTAGGGATCTAGGGAGTGGAGGGGAAAGGCGTGCTCATTCATTATAATTATTATTGTTGGATATTTAATCTTTCAGGATAATAACGAGGAGGGGCCAGAGGAAACACTGAATATTGTTGGTTTTTTGTTTGTCAATGAACTGTAGAGAAAGTTTGGTTGTAGACTTTTTGGGAACAAATTCACTAAATATTTTTGGAAAATCCCTGAAAACATTTCATTTTAATAAATCCGTTCAGCTTTTAAATAACTACAACGGTCCTGAACACGGCCAATTTAAAAATGAACGTACCTGAATGCATCATAACTCCTCTACCCTCCAGGTCCACAAACAGACTGTTACTGCAGGAGAGAGGAATCACACACACACCCTCTGTTAATCCTCTCAGCTGTTGAGGTTTCTCTGACGAGTAAAACATAAATCAGAGCGTCCTGTTTCAGATTCTCCTGAGGCTTCAGGATCTTCTGTGTCTGAATGTCTCTGGTCTTCTCTCTATCTCGTTGTTGTCACTCCTCAGTTTCTGCTGTTGGTGGTTCAGAGTAATTTAGGTCTTTGTTCCTCTGGTGATTTACAGACCCTGATGTTTGAGGATCTGAAAACCTCTGAATGTATTTCAGGGACAGAGGTCACACCGAGCGAGAAAAAGTATCAGTGTCACTTTTTAAAATGTTTGATGAAACTTCCTTCAAACTTTATACAGTTGTTTAAACTTTATTTAAACAGCATTGTGTCATAATGTTCTCGATGACAAAGTTCATTAAAGTTTGAATAAAGTTTCAAAAAGTTTAAATGGATTTTTGAAAAGTTAATGACAAAGTTTCAACAAAAACTAAGAAAGTTTCCAGAACATGTTGCCAAAGTTTATGAGAACTTTGAAACTGAGTTTAGAAAAGGCTCGAGGCAGTTTGGACAACATAAGGAGAAAGTCTCCAAACTGTTTGAACACCACTGAGTAACGTTTGAAGGACCTGTCAATTAACTCTCTGAAAGGTTTGGAGCAGATCCTTCAGATCGCTCGGTGTGACGTCTTGACGAATTTGGTTTAACCTTTTTTAAAACTTCAATATTTCATTCAAGCTTTGTGTGTTCTTTATCTGGTGGAGAAACGTTTCCAAAGATCCTGAATCTGTCTGTTTCTGAAAAGCTGCAGCGCACATGTTGAATATTTCCAGAGGACTCTGTGGTTTATATTCTTCACTCAACACATAAACTACATGACTGAAATGTAAAGTTCAGATGCATCCTGAAGATAAAACGGGTTACAGACAGTATATGAAATATATGATTTGTACAGGGAACTGTCTGACACACACACACACACACACACACACACACACACACACACACACACACACACACACACACAGTCCTCAGTGTGTGAAGTGTCTCCGGATGATTTACAGTTTCTACAGGTCAGAAATGTCTCGCCCTGATGTCAGAGGTTTGTTCGGTCAGTGAACGCACCGCTGAGACTCCTCTTCATAAAGTCGAACATGAACAGCAGATATTTTGGTCACATGACGCTGGGGCTGATTTTAGCTTTTATTGTCCAGTCAGCGGGTCCCAGTGTTTCCTGCTGGAGGATTTTCACAATAAGAGCGCATGCTCCTGACGGATGTTGTTGTTCCTGTAGATATTTCAGCTCTCCAGCTGCTTCAGTCTGTTACACACACACACACCCATACACACACACACACACACACACACACACACACACACACACACACACACACACACACACACACACACACACACACACACACACACACTGTTGTTTATGGGATGTAAACACTGCTCCTCCTTGTTGTCTAAATGTCTCCGGGCAGAACTCGATGTCAGCAGTCTTCTCAGATAAAATGGAGTTCATGTATTTATTTCAGTCTAAATTCCTCAGTTCCTCTGAATTGTATCGCAGTATTTTCTCGTGCTCTCAGTTTGTTTATATTTATTTATGTTTAGAGTCTCGTTAAACTTCACATCAGCAGCACTTCCTGTCTCAGGACCTGCACAATAAAACAGGAAAATCAAACAACAGAAGAAGAAGCTTCAAGGAGGCACACAGTTATCTCTGCCAAAGGCTATCAACTTATTCCTGTAAACAACTCACCTCCTGGTTGACCCTCTCCTGGTTGACCCCCTCCTGGTTGACCCCCTCCTGGTTGACCCCCTCCTGATTGACCCCCTCCTGGTTGACCCCCTCCTGGTTGACCCTCTCCTGGTTGACCCCCGTCTGGTTGACCCCCTCCTGGTTGACCCTCTCCTGGTTGACCCTCTCCTGGTTGACCCTCTCCTGGTTGACCCCCTCCTGGTTGACCCTCTCCTGGTTGACCCCCTCCTGGTTGACCCCCTCCTGGTTGACCCCCTCCTGGTTGACCCCCTCCTGATTGACCCCCTCCTGGTTGACCCCCTCCTGGTTGACCCTCTCCTGGTTGACCCCCTCCTGGTTGACCCTCCCCTGGTTGACCCCCTCCTGGTTGACCCTCTCCTGGTTGACCCCCTCCTGGTTGACCCTCTCCTGGTTGACCCCCGTCTGGTTGACCCCCTCCTGGTTGACCCTCTCCTGGTTGACCCCCGTCTGGTTGACCCCCTCCTGGTTGACCCCCTCCTGGTTGACCCTCTCCTGGTTGACCCCCTCCTGGTTGACCCTCTCCTGGTTGACCCCCGTCTGGTTGACCCCCTCCTGGTTGACCCTCTCCTGGTTGACCCCCGTCTGGTTGACTCCCTCCTGGTTGACCCTCTCCTGGTTGACCCTCTCCTGGTTGACCCTCTCCTGGTTGACCCTCCCCTGGTTGACCCTCTCCTGGTTGACCCTCTCCTGGTTGACCCTCCCCTGGTTGACACCCTCCTGGTTGACCCTCTCCTGGTTGACCCCCTCCTGGTTGACCCTCTCCTGGTTGACCCCCGTCTGGTTGACCCCCTCCTGGTTGACCCTCTCCTGGTTGACCCCCTCCTGGTTGACCCTCTCCTGGTTGACCCTCTCCTGGTTGACCCCCTCCTGGTTGACCCCCTCCTGGTTGAACCTCTCCTGGTTGACCCCCTCCTGGTTGACCCTCTCCTGGTTGACCCCCTCCTGGTTGACCCTCTCCTGGTTGACCCTCTCCTGGTTGACCCTCTCCTGGTTGACCCCATCCTGGTTGACCCTCTCCTGGTTGACCCCCTCCTGGTTGACCCTCTCCTGGTTGACCCCCGTCTGGTTGACCCCCTCCTGGTTGACCCTCTCCTGGTTGACCCCCTCCTGGTTGACCCCCGTCTGGTTGACCCCCTCCTGGTTGACCCCCTACTGGTTGACCCCCGTCTGGTTGACCCCCTCCTGGTTGACCCCCTCCTGGTTGACCCTCTCCTGGTTGACCCCCGTCTGGTTGACCCCCTCCTGGTTGACCCCCTCCTGGTTGACCCCCTCCTGTTCTGTAGGACTTGTTTTTTAACTGAAGGATTTAAATCTGTCAGTGTTTCCTCAGAGAGTGAGTCAGGGGTTGGGACCGCCGACAGAAACAAACAGGAAGCCGTCTGATTCCTTCTGGAAGAATCCCCTGTCCTGTTTAAGACCCTCCTCTTCAGGCTCCTGATCCTCCAGTCACTCTGATTATCTTTAATAATGACGACAGGATTGAAAAGAGGTGACGGATCTTTAACAAACAGGAAGCAGATTATCTACAGAAAGAAGTCTAACTTTATTTAAACTTTGCCCAAAATGTCTCCAAACTTTGCTCAATTACTTCCTGATGTTCAGACTTGATCCAAAGGTCATCAAACTAACATGTTCTCCACCGTTCTTCAAACTTCATTCAAACTGTCAATTTTTTCCCAAATGTTGTTGAATTTCTGCCTAAACTTTTATTTTGGTGTATTGAAACTTTGTCTTAACTTTATTTTCCAAACTTTACCAAAACATGATTACATGTTCGGCATGACTTTCTCCAGATTGTGTAACCTTTGTTTAAATGTCACTCTGAGGAGCTTCACGCGGCGATTTGAGCCACAGCTGATCAACCTGTTTCCTCTGGATGTGTTTCAGAGAAGCTGTATAACTCTCAGGGTCCCGAGCTCAGACGGGCGCTCTTCTCCCTCAAACAGCTCTTTGAGGTAACACACACACACACACACACACACACACATCTGCTTTATCTTTCATTAAAGCGTTGTTTCATTGCGTTAACACCGGAGGTCTGCAGGGACTAGTCCTCAGACCCTCACAGTTTCAGCTTCCTGTTGCCCCTCCTGCAGCAGACCAAAGACACAAAAGACAGGTGTGTGTGTGTGTGTGTGTGTGTGTGTGTGTGTGTGTGTGTGTGTGTGTGTGTGTGTGTGTGTGTGTGTGTGTGTGTGTGTGTGTGTGTGTGTGTGTGTGTGTGTGTGTGTGTGTGTGCAGGATGATAAAGACCTGGTCCCGGAGTTCGTGGTGTCTGAAGGTCTGACATGTTTCATTAAAGTCGGAGCGGAGGCTGACCACAACTACCAGAACTACATCCTGAGAGGTGAGGTTCATATCAGAACAAACACCCTCCAGAGCTTTAAAGAGTCCTCTCCTGCTGGTGTTCAGGTGTATATCAGTATGTAGTGTCTACTTTAAAGAGTCCTCTCCTGCTGATGTTCAGGTGTATATCAGTATGTAGAGTCTCTACTTTAAAGAGTCCTCTCCTGCTGGTGTTCAGGTGTATATCAGTATGTAGTGTCTCTACTTTAAAGAGTCCTCTCCTGCTGATGTTCAGGTGTATATCAGTATGTAGAGTCTCTACTTTAAAGAGTCCTCTCCTGCTGATGTTCAGGTGTATATCAGTATGTAGTGTCTCTACTTTAAAGAGTCCTCTCCTGCTGATGTTCAGGTGTATATCAGTATGTAGCGTCTCTACTTTAAAGAGTCCTCTCCTGCTGGTGTTCAGGTGTATATCAGTATGTAGTGTCTCTACTTTAAAGAGTCCTCTCCTGCTGATGTTCAGGTGTATATCAGTATGTAGTGTCTCTACTTTAAAGAGTCCTCTCCTGCTGATGTTCAGGTGTATATCAGTATGTAGTGTCTCTACTTTAAAGAGTCCTCTCCTGCTGGTGTTCAGGTGTATATCAGTATGTAGTGTCTCTACTTTAAAGAGTCCTCTCCTGCTGGTGTTCAGGTGTATATCAGTATGTAGTGTCTCTACTTTAAAGAGTCCTCTCCTGCTGATGTTCAGGTGTATATCAGTATGTAGAGTCTCTACTTTAAAGAGTCCTCTCCTGCTGATGTTCAGGTGTATATCAGTATGTAGTGTCTCTACTTTAAAGAGTCCTCTCCTGCTGATGTTCAGGTGTATATCAGTATGTAGCGTCTCTACTTTAAAGAGTCCTCTCCTGCTGATGTTCAGGTGTATATCCGTATGTAGAGTCTCTACTTTAAAGAGTCCTCTCCTGCTGATGTTCAGGTGTATATCAGTATGTAGAGTCTCTACTGTAAAGAGTCCTCTCCTGCTGATGTTCAGGTGTATATCAGTATGTAGAGTCTCTACTTTAAAGAGTCCTCTCCTGCTGATGTTCAGGTGTATATCAGTATGTAGTGTCTCTACTTTAAAGAGTCCTCTCCTGCTGATGTTCAGGTGTGTATCAGTATGTAGTGTCTCTACTTTAAAGAGTCCTCTCCTGCTGATGTTCAGGTGTATATCAGTATGTAGAGTCTCTACTTTAAAGAGTCCTCTCCTGCTGATGTTCAGGTGTATATCAGTATGTAGTGTCTCTACTTTAAAGAGTCCTCTCCTGCTGATTCATCATGACTCAGAGCAGACTTACTGTAACAGTATATACAGCAGAACTGTGGAAGAAAAGAGAGCAAAGATATAAAGTCTAACTTCTACCAGAATCAGTTTGAGTGGTTGTCCCTCTCTCTCTCTCTCTCTTTTTCTCTCTCTCTGTCTCTCTCTCTCTCTCTCTCTCTCTCTGTCTCTCTCTCTCTCTCTGTCTCTCTCTCTCTCTGGAGGACAGATTTCCCTTTAAAGTGGAAAACTTTAGCAGACAGAAGCCACAGAAACCAGAGAGCAGATTATAGAGATTATTATGATTATAGATCCACATGGAAGTGTGTGTGTGTGTGTGTGTGTGTGTGTGTGTGTGTGTGTGTGTGTGTGTGTGTGTGTGTGTGTGTGTGTGTGTGTGTGTGTGTGTGTGTGTGTGTGTGTGTGTGTGTGTGTGTGTGTGTGTGTGTGTGTGTGTAGCTCTGAGTCAGATCCTTCTTTTTGTGGACGGGATGAACGGAGTGATAAATCACAACGAGACGCTGCAGTGGCTCTACACACTCACAGGAAGTATGGTGAGTCCCCACCAAAATAAGAGTCTGTTGATATTACTGAATGATCCTGCTGCCTCCACAAATACCCTCAGAGCGCCGGCACCCCCTGCAGGAGAGAGACGTTACTGCAGTGCAAGAAGTAATACCAAAGTGTGTGTGTGTGTGTGTGTGTGTGTGTGTGTGTGTGTGTGTGTGTGTGTGTGTGTGTGTGTGTGTGTGTGTGTGTGTGTGTGTGTGTGTGTGTGTGTGTGTGTAGTCCCGTCTGGTGGTGAAGACGGCTCTGAAGCTGCTCATCGTCTTTGTCGAATATTCAGAGTACAACAGCCCCCTCTTCATCACCGCTGTCAACACTGTGGACGAGAAGAGAGGTACACACACACACACACACACACACACACACACACACAACCACCAACATGTTACATTTCATTTACCAAAAAAACCAAAATATTGTGTGTGTGTGTGTGTTTTAGGTGTGAAGCCGTGGAGCTTTCTGATGGAGGTCCTGGAGGAGAGGAACGGCTCCGACACAGAGCTGCTGATGTTCACCATGACTCTCATCAACAAGGTAAACAAACAACAGTAAACAAGCTGCCTGCTCTCTTCAGTCCTCTGCACGTTTTCCACGTGAAAGAGATGATAGAATTATAAAACACGATGCCGTTTTCAAGGAACATTATTAGATTAGATTTTGATTGTTTAATTCATTTTTCTTTGACTGTATTTTATTATCTACAAGACTTTTCTCACGTTGGAATTGAGTTTCTATCTACATATTATTCATTTTCATTTTACATTACAAGACCAAATCTGTAAAGCACTGTAAGACCTCCAGACCATCGTGCTGTCCAAAGAAATCAATCAAATATAGAAATCACACCTCGGCTCATACACCATACGATGTAAAACCCAAACAAAGGAGAATAAAAGCGATAACAACCATGCAGTAAATTCAGCTGTGTGTTCCAGACTCTGGCAGCGCTCCCGGACCAGGACTCGTTCTACGACGTGACGGACAGTCTGGAGCAGCTGGGGATGGAGAACATCGTCAGCAAACAGCTGAGCAGCCGAGGGACGGAGCCAGACCTGAAGACCCAGTTCACCATTTACGAGGTGAAGTAACTACAAACGCTTATGATACGTTTAGTCCAGCAGGATCATCCCCTTCTCAAATTGTGTCTAAAAGTCTAATTTTTAGCAAAACATCAAATTGGAGAAGGAGCTCCGCTGTCCTTCCAGCTGCTGGTGGAGAGGGTGGGGGGGGTTATCCATGATGGACAGCAGTCTGTTCAGAGTCCTCCTCTCCACCACAGCCTCAAAAGGGTCCAGTTTGATGCCGATGACAGAGCCAGCTTCCCTGATCAGTTTATTGATTCTGCTGGTGTCACCGGCTCTGATGCTGCTGAGGTGTGAAGTGTAGGAGACAGCAGCAGGGGGGGGGGGAGCTGAACCTATTGAAGAAGGTGTTCAGCTCGTTAGCCCTCTCCGGGGGGGCCACAGTCAGCCTGTCTCTCCCCTTGAACCCCGTGATGGTCTTCATCCCAGTCCCCACATCCTTGCTGTTGTTCTGCTGGAGCTTGGCCTCCAGCTTCTCCCTGTAGGATTCCCTGTTCTCCCTCGGCCTCTCCCTCAGCCTCTCCCTCAGGGCGTCCCTCAGCTTGTCCCTCAGCCTCTCCCTCAGGTCGTCCCTCAGGTCGTCCCTCAGGTCGTCCCTCAGCCTGTCCCTCAGGTCGTCCCTCAGGTCGTCCCTCAGCTTGTCCCTCAGGTCGTCCCTCAGGTCGTGCTGGATGCTCCTCAGCAGTGGTTGGTCCCCAGACTTGAAAGCTTCCTTCTTCTTGTTTAAAAGCTGTTTCAGGTCTCTAGTGATCCAGGGTTTATTGTTCGGAAAGCAGTGAACAGTTTTAGCTGGCAGTGTTTGCTCACAGAGTTGATGTACTCGGTGATGCAGTCGGTCATACTGTTGATGTCCTCTCCATGTGGCACACAAAGCACATCCCAGTCCGGGGTCTCGAAGCAGTCCTGTAGAGCCTCATTGGCCTCAGGGGTCCACTTCCTCACAGTGCTAGTGGATACAGGCTGCCTCTGAACAAGAGGGACATATTTTGGAGCCAGAAGGACCAGGTTGTGGCCAGGTCTGCCTCAGTGTCCAACTCAGTGTTCAGGTCTGCCTCAGTGTCCAGGTCTGCCTCAGTGTTCAGGGGCCTCATTTAGAAACGTGGCGTACGCCCAAAAGGTGGCGTTCGCCAATTTCTAAGCAATCTTTGCGATTTATAAGAAACTAAATGTGCGTTCCTCCACGCACACTCTGACCCATGCGTACGCACAGAGACGGGAGGGGGGAGAAACTGCGACAGCGTTGGCAGAAGGGAGAATGGAGGGATGTGAAATAACACCATCTAAATATTCCCTCTCAGGTTTCAGATATGAAGAACTCATCTGCAAAATGAACAAACGCCTGTTTGAGACTCCGGAGTGCACACAGAAGTAAATGAATACGGATATGTTATTGAACCCCCCCTCCAAGAGGTTCTCAACATGTATTGAAAGGTGTCCTCAGAAATGATGCGTCAACAGAAAGACAGAGCTACGTTTAACCTGACCCCGTCTTGGTCACGATGCATGGTTTGACTACACACAGTCCTGATGTTGGAAACGTGTTTGAGCTGTTCAGCATTTTAGACCTTTGTTTATTTCCTCTAACTGGTTGGTAGAGTTGCTGCTGGGGGGTGAGACCCACAGTGGAGGCGCTGCACAGCTGTTTGAACATGTGCACACAGCTGGACTGTTGTTGGTGTAATATCATTTCTAAAAAGGAAAGAAGAGTACGTCACATCTGAGAGCCAGACGCACAGGTGTAACCCCCGGTATTGTCCGGGATATGCGAGTGCAGCCACGTCTCCGTAAAACACGAGGCTGCTCTCACGGTACTCCCACTGGGTCTTTGTCAGCACGCCGAGCTCGCCCATCTTATTTGCCAGTGATCTCACTTTCCCCATTACTATCGCCGGCACGGAAGGCTTGTATCTCCTCTTGATCTTAGTCTTCCGCATGGCTCCAGCCCTGCAGCCTCGCTGGTGTCTCCGTAGCTCCTCCGGGATGTCATGCCAGTCTCCGGGAAGCAGCACGGGTCTGCAGAGCATGATCAGCTGGGCACGGGTGAAAACAATGCCATCAGTCCTTTGTGCGTGGCTCTCCGTAAGAAAAAGTGCGGAAAGTAACAGAAAGGTGACCAGAGAGTGTTCGAAAAAGAACGTGGCCATGGCTGTCCAAAGCCATAATAAATATGTGAAGAACGAAAGCTCAATAAAAGATTAAAGTAGAACAAATACACAATAAATCAGTAAGACACGGAGAGCTGCTGCAACAGGCTGCCGCCTAGATCGATGCCAGTTTGAATCCTCTGAGAATCTAAATTGTAAATAAAAAGCCAAAATGCAGGAAATAATCTCAAACGTCAAACAAACATTTGTGATACCAACAGTTTAGTCCAGCAGGAAAATCTCCACATGACTCACTGTCCAGGAGTCCTGAGTCTCAGCATGTAGGGTCAGGACCCCCCCCTCAGGTGACAGGGGGGCAGGGTCTGACGTGTTGATGTGTGTTGCAGACGTCTCTGAGGAACGAGGACGGGGATGACGTCTCCACCCTCCCCCGTAAAGAGAGGAGAAAGATGGCCGCCGGCGAGAGGAGTCGCCGGTCCTCCAGTCAGACTCTCCCCCACTCCTGCTCCCCTTCCTCCTCCCCCTCCCTCTCCCCCACCCCCCCCCACCTTCCTCTCCCCAACCACCACCCCCCTCTCCCCCACACTCTCCTCCGCCTCCTCCCCCACGCCAGCGGGGGGCAGCAGGGCGTCCTCCCCCTTGTCCTCAGATTGCAGCCCCTCAGGGTCCCAGAGAGGGTCTCCACTTCCCCCCCATACTGAGCCTAATGGTACGAGCCACCCGGAGCCGGAAGACAAGTCTCCGTCCAGCGGGTGAGTTCAGTCTGTATGCAGAATAACACAGCCAGAGGACGCTGGTTCAAATCCCACCAACCCCTGTACGCTTCATCTGTCTGCTCCTGCTGTCCCTCTCCTTAAGGGCTCCTTAAAGACTCCTCAAGGAGTCTGTAAAGACTTCTTAAAGAGTCCGTAAAGACTCATTAAAGGCTCCTTAAAGAATCCGTAAAGGCTCCTTAAAGAGTCCGTAAAGGCTCCTTAAAGAGTCCGTAAAGGCTCTTAAAGAGTCCGTAAAGGCTCCTTAAAGAGTCCGTAAAGGCTCCTTAAAGAGTCCGTAAAGGCTCCTTAAAGAGTCCGTAAAGGCTCCTTAAAGGCTCCTTAAAGAGTCTGTAAAGACTTCTTAAAGAGTCCGTAAAGGCTCCTTAAAGGCTCCTTAAAGAGTCCGTAAAGGCTCCTTAAAGAGTCCGTAAAGGCTCCTTAAAGAGTCCGTAAAGGCTCCTTAAAGGCTCCTTAAAGAGTCTGTAAAGACTTCTTAAAGAGTCCGTAAAGGCTCCTTAAAGGCTCCTTAAAGAGTCCGTAAAGGCTCCTTAAAGGCTCCTTAAAGAGTCCGTAAAGACTCATTAAAGGCTCCTTAAAGAGTCCGTAAAGGCTCCTTAAAGAGTCCGTAAAGGCTCCTTAAAGAGTCCGTAAAGGCTCCTTAAAGAGTCCGTAAAGGCTCCTTAAAGAGTCCGTAAAGGCTCCTTAAAGAGTCCGTAAAGTCTTCTTAAAGAGTCCGTAAAGGCTCCTTAAAGAGTCCGTAAAGGCTCCTTAAAGAGTCCGTAAAGTCTTCTTAAAGAGTCCGTAAAGGCTCCTTAAAGGCTCCTTAAAGAGTCCGTAAAGGCTCCTTAAAGAGTCCGTAAAGGCTCCTTAAAGAGTCCGTAAAGGCTCCTTAAAGAGTCCGTAAAGGCTCCTTAAAGAGTCCGTAAAGGCTCCTTAAAGAGTCCGTAAAGGCTCCTTAAAGGCTCCTTAAAGAGTCCGTAAAGGCTCCTTAAAGGCTCCTTAAAGAGTCCGTAAAGGCTCCTTAAAGGCTCCTTAAAGAGTCCGTAAAGGCTTCTTAAAGAGTCCGTAAAGGCTCCTTAAAGAGTCCGTAAAGTCTCCTTAAAGACTCCTTAAAGAGAGAAAGATACGGTATAATGAAGCTCTGCTCAGGACTAATACCTGGTCGAACAGAAGCCTTGAAGAGCTAACCGCTGAATAAATAAAGGTCCCTGAGCGTGGCGAGGTCTGACGGATGGGAACACGCTTTGTTTGGAACCCGTTTATGACTCAGCATGCAGGAATGTTTCCTCAGAAACATGCAGTTGTGATCGTGTTGGAACAGGACTTCTTATTGATAGATGCACCCTTATCACCTCATTATTTTTCCCTGCATCCTTCAAAGTGTGGCGTTCCCTGACTGAATATCCCAGGGTCTCCTCTTAGAGTTGTGTCTTTAACCGGTAATAACCTCAGTGAAAGTTTGCTGCCGCGCTCAGAGGAACTCTCTTTCTGCATGTCTGCTTCTCTGTGTGCTTTTATTTTGGTGACTTGGTGTTGGTTTCCTGTCTGATATTCCCCCTGGTGTCATCTCCCCCCCCCCCCCCCCCCCCCCTTCTTGCTGGGTGTTTTCTGGCCTGTAGGAGGCGCTCTTTCCTCACCCATCACATGTCCGCTCTGGGTCTGAGCAGGAAGTCCCGCCTCTTCTCTAAAGCCAGCTCCATCTCTGAGGAGGCCGGTGCCAGGTCTGTAGCAGGGGAGCTAACTGAGAGCTAACAGCTAACAGGGAGCTAACAGGGAGCTAACGGGGTACGGTCGAATAGTCAGTTTGGCTTTGGAAGGTTCTTTACAGAGTGAAATGACCCAGAGGTACCTCAGTGGCCACCATGATAAGAGCTGTTGGAATTCTCTAGATGATAGGAAAGGAGCTCTGAAGCTTCCTTTATAGCCTCCTTCAGGAAACACTGGACCTTCCTTTAAGAGAGGAAATGAGAACATGCTGTCCCACAATGCCTTGCGGCTGCAACATTTGCCATGACACAGCATCCGGCGGTTCACGGAAACAGCCGATCGTGAGAAATGCGTTCGGTGAAAGTTACAGTGCTGATGAAGCAGTCTAAAACCTATACCGTAACTTTCCAAAGAGCTTTGTTCTGAACGTTCAGCTCTGGATTCATCAAAAGGAGAAATATGAACGGTACTTTTACTGAAAGGATCCAATAGAGTCTCTGAGTCTCTGAGCTGTGTGGGGTTTCTGAAGCCTTTACAACATGTTGAACTGTGATATCCAAAGTGATAGCTGAAGGCATCACTAGTTTATTATAACACATTTGTATTTATTATAAATATGTCATATAATCATACCTATTGGATTCATGTGGGTTAATACGTGAGGACCGGAGGGGTGGGGTATCTGTCTCTCTGCTGTCCTGGTTCATAAAGCAGAAACAGCACCATCAGAGAGCACGGTGCAGAGGAGAAGCTCTCAGTAGCTTTAGAGGAGCTGTAGTTCCCCACAGCAGACGCTCATTAATGACGGCCTTCATCATCAATACGTGGATAGTGTCGCTCAGTCGGGTTCTCAAAGCAGCCTCTGTTCCTCAGACCTGTTGAGTTCTCCTATCCACTGTTCCTTAACCCCGGGACCTTTCACACAGAGGTCAAGGAACAGTAGATAGATAGACCATAAGAGCTGATTTTTGGACAATTCCACCATACCCAGGGAGCTAACAGGGAGCTAACAGAGAGGCTAACAGGGAGGCTAACAGGGAGGTAACAGAGAGTCTAACAGGGAGGCTAACAGGGAGCTTAACAGGGAGCTAAAAGCCCTGGAGCTAACAGGGAACTAACAGGGAGGCGAACATACTAACAGGTTTAGAGAGCTATCAGAGGAGCTAACAGGGAGGCTAACAGGTTTAGAGAGCTATCAGAGGAGCTAACAGGGAGGCTAACATACTAACAGGTTTAGAGAGCTATCAGAGGAGCTAAGAGGGAGCTAACAGGTAGCTAACAGGGAGCTAACAGCTCACAGGGAGCTAAAAGCTTACAGGGAGCTAACAGGGAGCTAAAAGCTTACAGGGAGCTAACAGGGAGGCTAACATACTAACAGGTTTAGAGAGCTATCAGAGGAGCTAACAGGGAGATAACATACTAACAGGTTTAGAGAGCTATCAGAGGAGCTAACAGGGAGATAACATACTAACAGGTTTAGAGAGCTATCAGAGGAGCTAACAGGGAGGCTAACATACTAACAGGTTTAGAGAGCTATCAGAGGAGCTAACAGGGAGGCTAAAAGGTTTAGAGAGCTATCAGAGGAGCTAACAGGGAGGCTAACAGGTTTAGAGAGCTATCAGAGGAGCTAACAGGGAGATAACATACTAACAGGTTTAGAGAGCTATCAGAGGAGCTAACAGGGAGGCTAAAAGGTTTAGAGAGCTATCAGAGGAGCTAACAGGGAGGCTAACAGGTTTAGAGAGCTATCAGAGGAGCTAACAGGGAGCTAACATACTAACAGGTTTAGAGAGCTATCAGAGGAGCTAACAGGGAGGCTAACAGGTTTAGAGAGCTATCAGAGGAGCTAACAGGGAGGCTAACAGGTTTAGAGAGCTATCAGAGGAGCTAACAGGGAGGCTAACAGGTTTAGAGAGCTATCAGAGGAGCTAACAGGGAGGCTAACAGGTTTAGAGAGCTATCAGAGGAGCTAACAGGGAGGCTAACAGGTTTAGAGAGCTATCAGAGGAGCTAACAGGGAGGCTAACAGGTTTAGAGAGCTATCAGAGGAGCTAACAGGGAGATAACATACTAACAGGTTTAGAGAGCTATCACAGGAGCTAACAGGGAGGCTAACAGGTTTAGAGAGCTATCAGAGGAGCTAACAGGGAGGCTAACAGGTTTAGAGAGCTATCAGAGGAGCTAACAGGGAGGCTAACAGGTTTAGAGAGCTATCAGAGGAGCTAACAGGGAGGCTAACAGGTTTAGAGAGCTATCAGAGGAGCTAACAGGGAGATAACATACTAACAGGTTTAGAGAGCTATCACAGGAGCTAACAGGGAGGCTAAGAGGTTATATCTTTATTTTTAATCTTTTTTGAATGTCACTGTTTAAAGTAAATGAAATATAAAAATTTAAACAAACTTCCCGGATACAGTCAGGTTGTCTTACACACACACACACACACACACACACACACACACACACACACACACGATGAGGAATGATCATGTATTTGTGTGTGTGTGTGTGTGTGTGTGTGTGTGTGTGTGTGTGTGTGTAGCTCTGACTCTCCTCAGATGAACCCGGAGCAGCTCAGCAGGTCGGAGAGTAAACCCAGTTCAAAGTAAGTGAAGTGTTAAACAGGGACTGGGATCTGCGGCTCAGTCGGATTGTGTCGGTTCAATTCCTTGATAGTTTTTCAATATTTATTTCTTTATTTCTTGATATTTAAAAAAAACAACATGTTTTTAATTTCCTCGTCATTTGGAGCATCAATTCAACCCTTTTCTGATCATGTGTGTAAAAATATCGATTATCTTCTAAAACTTCTGGATCTTTTATTCTTGTATTTCCCCATAACCTTTGAAATCATCGTTTCTGGATTTTACATTTTTTGAGATTTAATTTTTTTTCTGAATTCTTCAGTTTTTAGTTTTTTTCGATGCTTTAAAAAATACATTAAATAATTTCTTTATTTTTCGATAACTTTTCGATTTTTCTTGAATCCTTTTCTGATCATTTGTGTTTGAATTTCAGAATCTGGATGATTTCTGGATATTCATGAACTTTTGGTTTTATTCTCTTATATTTCACAGACATTTCCTTAGCCTCAGATCTCAGAATCATCTGTTTTATTATTATATTTTCTGGAAAATCTTCATAACTTCTGTATTGTCTTCAAATCATATTTACTTTCTTTCTTCTTCATCATCTTGATTATTGTTCCATAACGCCTGGAGAGTCTCTTGATTTCTTCTGGAAATTAGTTTTGTTGAATATCAGATTTTCTCTAACAGAGACTTCCTGTCGTCTCTGATAACACGTTGAACATTATGTCGTTAATGTTCTGTTGCTTTAGTCCTTCTTTCTAAAATTCCTCCTCCCTCCTCTCCTCCCTGCCTTGTTTCCTCCCTTCTTTCTCAGTCCTTCCTCCCCCAGTTCAGGGGAGGCTGATCGGTTCTGGTGAGTAATCTTCTTCTCTTCCTCCTCCTCCTCCTCCTCCTCTTCCTCTTCCTCTTCCTCCTCCTCCTCCTCCTCCTCCTCCTCCTCCTCCTCCTCTTCCTCTTTCTCCTCCTCTTCCTCTTCCTCTTCCTCCTCTCTGTGCTCTGGAAAAACTGAACCGTTGACATGAATTACATGTTACAAATAATTGTATTTTAAGTCATCGTTGCAGTTTTTCAGTTTATGTGTGTGTGTATGTGTGTGGGGGGGTCTTCTGGTGTGTGTGTGTGTGTGGGGGTATTCAGGTGTGTGTTGGCAAAAATCCATTGGACCATTTCTCTAGGCGTTGCAAATTAAAAATAAAAACTGTCCTGGAAAATGATTCCAACACGCTCTGATCTCTGAACCGGAGGTGTGTATGTCCTTAGTGTCCAGGTGTGTGTTCAGGTGTTCAGGTGCGTTTTTGGAATGTCAGGTGTTTCCTATTCTAACGTTTTAAGGTGTGTGTGTTTTTAGGTTGTTTCAAGTGTCTTTACGTGTGTGTCCAGGTGTGTTTTGGGTGTCAGTTGTGTTCAGGTGTGAAGAGGAAATCCACAGTTTGTGAAGAGCCTCCTGTGTGGCGCCCCTCCGTGGTTGTGTGTGTGTGTGTGTGGGGGGGGGGGGTGTCTGTATGGGTTTGTGTGTGTTGCTGAGCCTGTGTTGTGTCTCTGCAGCTCTGAAGACTGTAATGTAAATTTGGACAAGCCAGTCCTCCGGAGGTTTGAGTAAGTAACTGCCCCCAATGCATGCTGGGAGCTGGAGGGAGACTGTGACTGTGTGTGTGTGTGTGACTGTGTGTGTGTGTGTGACTGTGTGTGTGTGTGTGTGTGTGTGTGTGTGTGTGTGTGTGTGTGTGTGTGTGTGTGGGGCTGGTGTTGGTTTTATCATTGGGACCAGTCTAATTGCTGGTGTTTGATGGTCTGGTTTTGGTTGCAGTGATTTGAATCTGATTGAAGTGATGTAATGATCTCTCTGCTGCTTTAATTACACGTATGTTCTCATGATGAAACTCATGGGCTTGATCCACACATATGTATATGACTTATATCAAATATACAGTTATATAGAGTTTTTTACGATGACTTTCCTTCTGGAAATATCTCAACTCTTTCCTCTTAAATGTTCCACTGTCTTTTTCTTGAAATATTTCAAATTTGCAAAAAAATATTTCAAATGTTTTCTTGAATATTTTGTTATTATTTTTTAAATTCCACATTTTTCTTGGAATTTAATGACTTCAATCCGAAAGTTATTCTTACAATTTTCTACTCTTCTTCATGAAGAGAGAACACATTATTTTCCTGGGAGCGTTTCCACTCTTTCCTTTAATTATAACGTGTGTTTCCTCGCCCAGCTGCAGCAGGGGGGCTCATCGATGAGTGCCAGAGTCGGCGCCAGAGCAGATCTACGGAAGGGGCATTGGGTCATTGGCGAGGGGGGCACTGCCGTTTGAGAAATATTTTAACGCAGTGGCGACATCATAATCCAACACAGCAGAAATGCTATCAAAAACGAAACCTGTTTTTTAAAATGATTATTAGTTTATTTTGATTTGTTAATTTCCGTATCATCACACTTAGTCGAGGCTATGTGTGTAGCCCTATGTCAAAGTCCACTTTATTGTCAAAGGCCTTATCTTGAAAGCCAGGGCTGGCTTCAAAAAGTGAAATGAACAAACGACTTACTGTCAGAACAGTTGCAGGCGACGAGTGTTGCTGCTGAACCTTCTGTGTCCTTCCATTCGCTTATGCATTTGCGTGTCAAGTCTTTCTCAAATGCAAGCTGCACCAACCTGGCCTTTCTCTTGTGTAGCATTGTGCGTCTGTGTTCCGAAAAAACATTTCTCGGAGTGGAGAATGAATTCTCACACATTGCTGTGGATGCGCCAAATGTTAATTTATGTTTGAAAGCAGTCAGCTTACTGGGCATGGCAATCAGATGGTTGTGGTACGTTGAGATGATGTGCTGTGGGCCATTCTCCCTCCATTGCTTGCTTTTGTGACATTAAAAACTCTTTAGCAACTTCGAGCTCAGCGTCAATTAAAGTCAATTGTGATAGGTCGAGAATATGCTTCACAGCTGGTAGGAAGGGCATCAATAACCGCTAGGGGGGGCACAGCCCTCGAATGCCCCCCCTTAACGCCGGCACTGATGAGTGTTCACATTAGAAGAGAAAATCTCTGCAGACTTTAATTTTTTTAAATCCGCACTGTCCTCATTCATTTTGCTGTGATTAACACCTCCTTCCCCCCCCCCAGAGACGGCTTCCTGCGCTCTCTGGTGGCGACGCAGTGGGAGAAGAAGAGGCGGAGCAAACGCCTGTCGTCCTCTGATGATGTCATCACCCCGAACCTGCAGCCCGCAGACGAGGGCAGCAGAAGCCCCCCGCTGTCTCCTCCGGGTAAAATATCAACTGTCAAATACGTTCTGAAAATCTGCAGAAAAACACTTTCCTTTAGTATATTAAAGAGTAAAACACTTGAGTATAATAAGAGATGTATGTGGTAAATCTACACAAAAAGCACTATCATGTTTGCTTAAAATGTACGAGAAAAAAACCAGCATATACTAATATTCATTATTTACTGAAAAAGCACAAACATATTCATTAAATCTTCTGGATAAACTCTTGAATATAGCCTGATGTTAATGTGGTTAATTTAGTTGAAAAGCATTACTATACATTCTGTGATAATTATAGAAAATGTACTAAAATACACTCTAATATATTCTGATAATAAATGGTATTTTATTAATGTTGTTTTAATGTTTTAATCCTGAAACATCTTTATTTTTCAGCTGCAGCCTCCGGCACTAATGGACACTCAGACCCACAGGATGACCCAGGTGAGACTACACTACCCACAATCCTCCTCTCCATGAAGTCAGCCCCACCTGATGGAGGTCAGGTGTTACAGTTTGATCTCCTGATTCAAAGTGAATTTAGATCAATTTTTTTTTTAAACGGTTAGTTTCTGGTGTTTTAAATCAACTCTCTGCTTTTATTTTGGTAAAAAGTTCTCGCCCCCGGCTTCTTATATCGATAAGTTAGGGGCTTTTATTCTGAAAAAACAGGCCTCTTTTTGAGCTTCCCATAAGGAAACAGTACATCTCTGGGGCTTTTATTTTGAAAAGAAGTCCTCACTTGAGCTTCCTGTTAAGATAGTTACTCTTAGGGGCTTTTGTTCTGAAAAAATGGCTGCAGTAACTTCCACACTCTGAATTAAAGTTTACTGAGGTGCGACACATGAGTGAGCTGCAGCTTTTATTGTGAAAGGCTAACCAGACTTCCTGTGTTTCAGTGCCGCTTCGGGTCAGCACTTTGTCCAACGATAAGAAGTTCCTGCTCGACATGTTGTTCTCCAGGTCCTCCAGCTCGCCGCCCCTCAGCCCCCCCGCTGCCACCGCAGACACCACCGAAGAAGAAGAAGAAGAGGAGAGCCACTTCCTGCCCGGTGAGAAACATCAGAACGCCGTCCGAGAAAACCCTTTCCTTAACGAGGAAAACAATCAGACATATACAATGTGTGAAATACTCTGTGAAGACACTACACATTTATTATTAATAACATATAAGACATGTTTATTTCCGGCTGAGGTGGAGTCAACATTAAATGTTTTATTTATTTTAATCTTTTAGTTTATTGCACTTATTAAATATATATTCCGAAATAAAATAACTAGAAAAACAAGAATACTCTGGGGAATCACTCCTCAGTTTATATTGTGTTTTCTTTCAATTAATGTCTGAACCACAAAGTGGGGGAAAAAATGTCATTATCTCCAATTCGTGTCAGGTGGGGGGGTGTTTGTGTGTGAGAATGAAACGGGGACAGAGCTGCTGTCAGACGATCCAGTTGTACCGGCGTCATCACAAACGGACGTCGCTTCACGTGAGGCTCTGAGGAAATGAAGTCCCATTGCTCCTAAAACTCATTTCCTTGCTTCCTCTCTCTCTGCGTGGTTTCATTGCGTCTCTCCCTGCATCCCTGATGGAAGGGACTAATGCGCAAGGAAAAGACGCAAGTGAAAGACGCAGGGATGGAAGTTAAAGAGGAGTGAGAAGTACCCTCGTGGTGAAATACCTCCAATCACTGAACTCCTCGTCTCCCCAGACATCGCAGTGTTGGTTGGGTTCTGGTTTCTGCAGCAGAGTGAGACCTCACCTCTCTCCCCCCCCCTCAGGTGGTCGAGTGCTGCAGCGTCTCTCCAGCTTTAAAGCTCGATCTGAGGATCCGCCCCCCCCAAACGCCTCCGTCAGGGAGGAGCTGCAGAACCTGCAGGGGTCCACTCAGGCAGCGAGGGCCCGTCTGGACCAGGAGACCCAGGTACTCACAAAGTAATTTTATAGGGCTTTTATTTTGAAAGAATACCCAACCCTGAACTTCCTGTAGGAATAAAGTAACTTTATGGGGCTTTTATTTTGAAAGAATGCCCAACCCTGAACTTCCTGTAGGAATAAAGTAACTTTATGGGGCTTTTATTTTGAAAGAATGCCCAACCCTGAACTTCCTGTAGGAATAAAGTAACTTTATGGGGGCACTCTCTTAAAGGAACAGTACACAATTATGAGCCTGCGGTGCAGCACGTTCAGGATGACGACCCTCTGGGTGCAGTCTTAGGTGCAGCGTCGTCTCCCACTTCCTATTTAAACCCTTATGTCTTAGTCTTTCCATCAAAATAAAGTCAAAATTTTAAGATCTTGGATAAAACATTTTGAGAAAAAAGTCCGAATTTTGAGACGAAACAGAAAGCTGAGAATTTCAGAAAAACTCAAATTCTGAGATTTTGAGTAAAAGTCCGAATTTTGAATATTTTAAAACAAATCAGTGTATTGAGCTTTTCTAAACAAATTCAGAAATTTAAAATGTTCAACATTTCATAAATTTGAGAAAATCTTTTACATTTTTAAGAAGAAGTTTGCGATTTTGAGAAAAGCTTAGAAATCAAGAAAAATAACTGACAGAATTAAAAAATGTTCTGAAAAGACTCCAAATGTTAAGAATTTCAGAAATGTCAACATTTTGAGGAAGTAAGACATTTGAGATTTTGGGAAAAAAATCAATATTTTGACAAAAGAATTTCTGAAAAACAAGTCAGAACGATATGACTTTGTTGTGATCATTTTCCTCCTCTTCTCTGCTCCTTCAGTCACGCCTCCTCCGGCAGCAAAGCAGCATCGACGTTGAGACTCAGCAGCGCCGCCTGGAGGCCACGCCCCTCAACCCCCTCCCCCACCTCCCCCCCGATGCCTGGGAGCAGCTGCAGCCTCTCGCCGCCGCCACGCTGCGGATCAAAGACCTCGACTTCTCCGACCTGCTAGACGAGGAGGACGTGGACGTGTTAGACATGGACACCTTCGACTCCCACTCTTCCCGCCTCACCGGCCTGCCCCTGCCACCTCCGGCCCTCCCTGGAGGTCTTGCTCCACCCCCACCTCCCCCACCACTTCCTGTAGGTCTTGCCCCGCCTCCACCTCCCCCACCACTTCCTGGAGGTTTAGCCCCACCTCCTCCTCCACTTCCTGGAGGTGTAGCCCCGCCCCCTCCTCCAGGTCCTCCCCCTCCCCCCTCGTCCTCCTCGTCGCTGCAGAAGAAGATGAAGACGGTGAAGCTGTTCTGGAAGGAGCTCCGGCCGGCGCCCCCCCCGCGCTGTGTGTTTGGGGGGGGCACAGTGTGGGCGTCTCTGGACAAAGTGTCTCTGGACACCCAACGCCTCGAGCATCTGTTCCAGTCTAAGGCCAAGGAGATGAGCATCGCCAAGGTAACTAGGACTACAAACTGGTGCATTGTGGGAAACAGGGAGTACTGCAGCGGTGTAAAATATAGTTTGAGGTCAAAGTGGAACATTTGCAAAGTGGGCGGGGCCGTAATTTAGACCACAAGTGACGTTAGCGCCTCATGCTGTATTTCTCTAGTTATTAACTGTTAATAATAACAGTTATTAACTGTTATTATTAACAGTTAATAACTGTTATTAACTGTTATTATTAACAGTTATTAACTGTTATTAACTGTTATCAACTGTTTATAATGCAGAAGGGTCCAGAGCTGAAGAAGTCGGAGCTGCTGGTCCTCGACTCCAAGAGGAGTAACGCCATCAACATCGGGATGACGGTGCTGCCAGCCGTTCACGTCATCAAGACCGCCATCCTCAACTTCGACGAGTTCGCTATCAGCAAGGAGGGCATTGAGGTACTTCCTGTCTGAACCGCCAAAATAACAGTACCTCACTGTTGATAACGAAACTCAAATGATTTTTGACGAAAAAACTTGAATATTCTCCAAGATTAAAATGATAAATGTGGATTATTCTCTGAGATAACAAGATTTGTTTAGAGATGAAACTAACATTTTTGGCAACTTCTGAAAAGTATTTTTAGTTGTTTTTATATTGGAGAAAAACACAAAGAAAACCCATTTAGGAGAAAAGGGATTTAAACTCAGAAATGTTCATATAATTCAGAGGAATAAACACCGCCAAAATAAAACCACTTCCCTGTAGTTCATGTTAAGTGTGTGTGTGTGTGTGTGTCCCTGACCCCCCCTGCTGTGTGTGTGAGCAGAAGATCCTGACAATGGTCCCCACGGCGGAGGAGAAGCAGAGGATCCAGGAGGCGCAGCTTCTCCACCCGGACCTCCCTCTGGGCTCTGCGGAGCAGTTCCTCTGCAGCCTGGCCTCCATCAGCGCCCTGACCCCCCGCCTGCAGCTGTGGGCCTTCAAGCTCAACTACGAGAGCCTGGAGAAGGTACACACACACACACACCCTATTGTATCTTTAAGTATGTGTAACTTGTGTAATGAGTTACAAATACCCCCCCAGGAGATAGCAGAGCCCCTGTTCGACCTGAAGCTGGGGATGGAGCAGCTCTCTGCCAATCAGACGTTCAGGAGGATCCTTGCCACGCTGCTTGCAATCGGGAACTTCCTGAACAGCTCCACGGTACACACACACACACACACACACACACACACACACACACACACACACACATGCACACACACATACACACACACACACAGGTCTGCAGGTTGTCTGATAACAGCTGTTTTATAAATATGAGTTATCAGAAGATCTGCAGATAATCTGTTTCTGTAAACACTGACTACTGCTGAGGTGTGTGTGTGTGTGTGTGTGTGTGTGTGTGTGTGTGTGTGTGTGTGTGTGTGTGTGTGTGTGTGTGTGTGTGTGTGTGTGTGTGTGTGTGTGTGTGTGTGTGTGTGTGTGTGTGTGTGTGTGTGTAGGCGGCAGGGTTCGAGCTGAGCTACCTGGAGAAGGTGGTGGAGGTGAAGGACACGGTGCACCGTCAGTCTCTCCTGCATCACACCTGCAACCTGGTGCTGGAGAATTACCCAGAATCCTCGGACCTGTACTCCGAGGTGCCCGCCATCACGCGCTCCGCCAAAGTAAAAGTCACTCTATTACTGTTTTAATTTATCGGGCTTTTATTTTGAAACAGCATCACTTAAAGCTTTTTTAAAGTGTTTTTTCCTGCTGTTTATTTTTATTACCGTTGACTTTTATAGAAGTTTTGGGGGGGCCGATCCATGTGTGAAATGATGTCTCATGCTCCCTGAACCACTCTCTCACAGTCTGAGCCGATGGATCCTGGCATTGTCCTCTTGGAACATGCCCGCTCCATCAGGGGAGAAGAAATCCACTGATGGAATAACCTGGTCCTTCAGGATATTCAGGGAGTCAGCTGACCTCATTCTTTGGGTTGCTGAACCTAGACCAGACCAGCTGCATTGTAGTATTTCAGCAATCTCCTTAGATGTTTGCTCTGCTTGATGCCAATAACTTGACCCTTCTGAAACAGATTAACATCTTTTCCACGACCACAGGACATGTGTTTCTGTCTTTTGTTATATATCTTTATGATTTGTATATCTTTATATATCTTTCTGTGTTCCTGCAGGTGGACTTCGAGCTGCTGTCGGAGAACCTGGTGCAGCTGGAGCGCCGCTGCAAAGCATCATGGGACAACCTGAAGGTGGTGACGAAGCATGAGACGAAGGCGGCACTGAAGAACAAGCTGACGGAGTTCCTGAAGGACTGCACCCAGAGGGTCGTCATCCTGAAGGTGGTGCACCGCAGGGTCATCAACAGGTACACACACACACACACACAAAGACACACATGCACACCTGGGTTTCTGTTAGCGGGTAATTACCGGTTTCCAGCTGGTAAAATGTATACTAAACGGGTAAATTCAGAACCTGCCGGTCAACATGTCCGGTAATAATACTCATACTGAGGTAACGCAGGCTCTCCCAGGAATTTGTGTTTTGACAGCTACAGTACCGGCTCTGCGTCATGACATCACTAGTCATTACTTTGCTGATTTTCTCCCTAACGCCGCTCACAACCACAGCAGCGGGGGACTGCGTCGGGTCGATGATGGTGTTGCTTTTGTCCTACGAAGGCAGATTGATTTAAAGAACTTCTCAAACCTGATCCCTCTCTCCAGAGCGCCGTGGTTCATTGTTTATGTGGTTCAGCGGCGTTTACCGCCCGCTGCAGCGCTGCTCGTCCACCCGCGTTTAGTCTGCCGTTTGCTCACGGTGGCGGCCGCTGGAAAGTATCCACTGTCTGACTGTCACACGAGCAGCTGATGCATACCCCCCCCCCCCCATAGTGAATGTGTTTCAGTCTGAACTGACACTGTTTGGCATCACAACTCTGTTATGAATGTTTGTCTGGTATAAGACGGTGATGTTAGTATAGCAGCCGAAGCTACCTTGACTACTTGTTACTATCTTATTGTGTCATAAACAACAACAACAACAACAACAACAACAACAACAACAACAACAACATATTTGACCGACAATGAACCGGAGCTGAATCAGGCTCTAGCCTTCGGGGGGCTTCCGGACACTTGACTGGCAAGAAAACTACTTCGTGCAAACATTTTTTTAGTTAGATATCGCAAAAATATTGAAACTTCACAAAGGTTTGTCCAAACACACAAAATATAACACGGATATTTTTACAGTTTTAGTCGTAGAAACAGAAAAGAATTGAACGTTTTATGAAAAGAACTCAGAAACATTTCTTCTTTCTCTGAAAAGTTGGAACTTAATTTGAAACCCTCAGCAGATTTCCTGAGGGGAAACTGACTGAAGGGAAGTGTTGTGGGTAACGCGTTTCTAAGTAATGCGTTAGAGTACTCGAATTACTTTTATCGAGTAGCGAGTAACGTAACGCGTTAGTTTCGTGCGTTCGGTAATCAGTAACTTAGTTATTTTTTTTAAAGTAATCCGTTAAAATCCCGACTGCAGCCTGCTTTTTGTCAGACAGTTCTGTGCCACCTGCGGATGTGTCAGCGGAGGCGCAGCGCTGTGATGCGTCTGTGCCCTGCTGCTGACCTACATTACCTGTGTGTGTGTGTGAGTGTCTCGAACCCCCGGCAAGATGGCAGAGAGGTCAGCGTGTTCATCGTGGAAGTACGCACATTATTTTCAATTCACCAGCGAAAAGGACAAGAACAACATAACGGTAAAACGCACTCTCTGTGTTGTTGAAAAGCTTCTGTCGACCTCAAACAATTCCACTTCGAATTTAAAACAACATCTTGCATCGAAGCAGCACTCTATCCCGCTGGTAGCAAGGCCTGCTGAGGAGGACGACGGTGGTGCACCAGCTCCAAAGCAACAGCGTCTGAGTTGTGGCTCAGTACCCTCTCTGCCAGTGAGATTAAGAAGGTTGTCGCCGGTTATGTGGTTGAGGAGATGCTTCCAATTTCAGCTGTGGAGTCTCCATCCATCCGTAAATTAATAAGTAAAATCCCAACGACACGTAAGCCAGAGGGAACAGTGCCGGACCGAAAAACCTTTGCAAGCTATCTGGACTTCGAAGAGTGAATGTGAGTTTAGGCCTGTGATACTTGAACAGTGTTTTCATAGTTCAGCTACGAGGCTATATTTGTCATTTGCCCGCTGTGTGCCAGTGAGCGATTTCATTGTTCGTTTTATTCGGCATGTTTGTTAGATCGTTGATTGGTCGTTAATTTATAAATGGATCTGAATCTGCAACCTGTTTACCTCAGATTCTGTTTACTGAAGCGCACGTAAATGTATGCACTTTCATAACTGCATCATATCGGCTACCTGGGCTGGGTACCAAACGTTAGGCAACTCCTGAATGTTGATCACATGATCAGTGATTTAAAAAAGGCATATAACTGACTGTCTTGTTATTGTTATCCTGCAGAGTTCATTTGGTTGCGTGATGTTATTCATTGTCAGGACGTCTCGGTGCATTTAAAGTAGGCTGTGTGTCTGCGTCAGTTAAGCTGCAGCATGTGCGAGGCGCTGCACCCGGCTTTTAATTTTCGGTAACGCAGGAGTACTCTAACGCGTTACTTTTATGAATAGGTAACGCTGTAACGTAACTGATTACTTTGAATTGATAGTAACGTTGTAACCTAATTAACTACTTTCCAAAGTAACTATACCCAACACTGCTGAAGGGTTAATAGTAGTCCCCCCCCCCCCCGCACGCAGGTTCCACTCCTTTCTGCTGTTCCTGGGTCAGCCCCCCCCCCTCAGTGCGGGACATCCGGGTGACGGCGTTCTGCAGGATCATCAGCGAGTTCTCTCTGGAGTTCAGGACCACCAGGGACCGGGTCCTGACGCTGAAGAGGAAACGGGCCACGCATCGAGAGAGGACCAAGACCCGAGGCAAGATGATCACTGAGGTAAATGGGGCGGGGGCTTATTCTGGTGGGTGGGGTAATCTTATTCAGAGGGGGGGGCAGTGTTAGGATTTTTCACTTCTTTATTCACATTTCTGAAGACAGAAATTCTCATGATGAAAGACATTTGACCTTTGACCCCCCCAGACGGAGAAGTTCTCCAGCGCTGTTGCTCCAGAGGACTCCTCCCCGCCCCCAGCCTCAGAGGAGCAGGAGGAACACGAGAACATGAGGAACCTCCTGAGCTGCAGAACCTCAGAGACAGGAGGCCTTAGGAGGAGCCGGGCCGTCCGCAGTGAGACCCTTTATAAACCCTGGTTCTTGTTCTGACTCTGGTTCTGACCCTGGTTCTGGTTCTGACTCTGGTTCTGACTCTCCCCCCCCCTGCAGGTATGGGTCGGGTCAGTCCCTCTCAGATGTCAGCGGGCCAGGAGGAGGGGCCCGGTTGTCAGGACGACGCCACGGACGAGATCATGGACCGGCTGGTGAAGTCCGTCACCCAGAACCCGGCTGACAGACCCGCCAGCCCCAAGAACCGCAAACGGTCCCGGGTCAACAGGAAGTCCCGTAAGTCCAGTCCTGTTTACTGGAGATTGTGTAGTATGTAGCGAGAGTTAGCTTCCAGCTGCAACATTTCACAGATGGAAACAGAAGTGTTTACCCAAAATAAACAGACTTAACAAACTGACAGCATGGACAGCATGGACAGCATGGACAGCATGGGATAGCATGGACAGCATGGACAGCATGGACACCTTTTATAGCATGGACACGTTTTATAGCATGGACACCTTTTATAGCATGGACAGCATTGATAGCATGGACAGCATGGATAGCATGGACAGCATTGATAGCATGGACACGTTTTATAGCATGGACACGTTTTATAGCATGGACAGCATGGATAGCATGGACAGCATGGATAGCATGGACAGCATGGATAGCATGGACAGCATGGATAGCATGGATAGCATGGACAGCATGGATAGCATGGACAGCATTGATAGCATGGATAGCATGGACAGCATGGACAGCATGGGCAGCATTGATAGCATGGATAGCATGGACAGCATGGACACGTTTATAGCATGGACAGCATTGATAGCATGGACAGCATGGACAGCATTGATAGCATGGACAGCATGGACAGCATTGATAGCATGGACAGCATGGACAGCATGGACAGCATGGACAGCATTGATAGCATGGACAGCATTTATAGCATGGGCAGCATTGATAGCATGGATAGCATGGACAGCATGGACACGTTTATAGCATGGACAGCATTGATAGCATGGATAGCATTGATAGCATGGATAGCATGGACAGCATTTATAGCATGGGCAGCATTGATAGCATGGATAGCATGGACAGCATGGACACGTTTATAGCATGGACAGCATTTATAGCATGGGCAGCATTGATAGCATGGATAGCATGGACAGCATGGACAGCATGGACACGTTTATAGCATGGACAGCATGGGCAGCATTGATAGCATGGTCAGCATGGAGACGTTTATAGCATGGACAGCATGGACAGCATTGATAGCATGGACAGCATTGATAGCATGGACAGCATTGATAGCATGGACAGCATTGATAGCATGGACAGCATGGACACATTTATAGCATGGACAGCATGGACAGCATTGATAGCATGGACAGCATTGATAGCATGGACAGCATTGATAGCATGGACAGCATGGACACCTTTTATAGCATGGACAGCATTGATAGCATGGACAGCATTGATAGCATGGACAGCATTGATAGCATGGACAGCATGGACACCTTTATAGCATGGACAGCATTGATAGCATGGACAGCATTGATAGCATGGACAGCATGGACACCTTTATAGCATGGACAGCATTGATAGCATGGACAGCATGGACAGCATTTATAGCATTGATAGCATGGACAGCATGGACAGCATTTATAGCATTGATAGCATGGACAGCATTGATAGCATGGATAGCATTGACAGCATGGACAGCATTGATAGCATGGACACGTTTATAGCATGGACAGCATTGATAGCATGGACAGCATTGACAGCATGGACAGCATTGATAGCATGGACAGCATTGACAGCATGGACAGCATTGATAGCATGGACAGCATTGACAGCATGGACAGCATTGATAGCATGGACAGCATTGACAGCATGGACAGCATTGATAGCATGGACAGCATTGACAGCATGGACAGCATTGATAGCATGGACAGCATTGATAGCATGGATAGCATTGACAGCATGGACAGCATTGATAGCATGGACACGTTTATAGCATGGACAGCATTGATAGCATGGACAGCATTGACAGCATGGACAGCATTGACAGCATTGATAGCATGGACAGCATTGATAGCATGGACACGTTTATAGCATGGACAGCATGGACAGCATGGACAGCATTGATAGCATGGACACGTTTATAGCATGGACAGCATGGACAGCATTGACAGCATTGATAGCATGGACAGCATTGATAGCATGGACACGTTTATAGCATGGACAGCATTGATAGCATGGACAGCATTGACAGCATGGACAGCATTGATAGCATGGACAGCATGGACACGTTTATAGCATGGATAGCATTGATAGCATGGACAGCATGGACAGCATGGACAGCATGGACAGCATTGATAGCATGGACACGTTTATAGCATGGACAGCATTGACAGCATGGACAGCATTGATAGCATGGACAGCATTGACAGCATGGACAGCATGGACAGCATTGATAGCATGGACAGCATTGGCAGCATTGACAGCATTGATAGCATGGATAGCATGGATAGCATGGATAGCATGGATAGCATTGATAGCATGGATAGCATTGATAGAATTGTAAGTCCTCCAGTCTTCAGGTGTAAGGTGTAGAGCTCTGGGTTTCTCTCTAATGCCCCTTTTCCACCAAACCGGATCCGGTTCAAGATCCGATCTTTTGCTTTTCTGGTTCTACCCCTTGTATTTCCACCGCTCAGAGGAAGAGTGGAGCTCAAGTGGAGCCTGTGATCACCCACACGGCGTTTTACATCGCTGATTTTCTCGCCAACTCTGCTCACAACAGCATCAATAGAGGACTGCGTCGGGTCGATGCTGGTGTAGTTTTTAATGATGCGAGGCCAGATGAAATTACAGAACTACTTCTCCAACCTTATATTTCTCTCCAGTGAGCCGTGGTTCAGCGGCATTTACCGCCTGCTGTAGTGCTGCTCGTCCACACGGCGTTTAGTCTCCCATTAGCTCACGGCGGTGTTTGCTGGAAAGTATTCACTGTCTGTCTATCACACGAGCAGCTGATGCATACCCCCCCCCATCAGTGACGGTGCTCAGTCTGAACTGACGCTGTTTCTTCACAGCGCTGTTCTGAAAGTGTCTCTGGCTTTAGACAGGTGATGTCAGCACAGCTCCTCTGACTACCTTCACTGCTCTGATATCCTGTTGTGGCAGAAGCCGTTTTCTACTCATTTTACCGGGAGCTGTTATTGCTCAGGTTCATCTGATCCTGATCTAGACTGCAGCTCTGTTTCTGCAACCCAGCGTATCTCTCCGCTTCATATCTGTCTGCTGATCCTCTATCTGAGCAACACCAAACACCAGCTCACACGCACACACCTGGGAAATACACCTCTAAACACACACACAGACACACACTCACACACACACTCACTGTACATGTGTTCATATTACACCTGCTCTCATTAGTCTGTTACCAAGGTCAAGCACAGAGATCTGCAGCCTCTCACGTGTGTGTGTGTGTGTGTGTGTGTGTGTGTGTGTGTGTGTGTGTGTGTGTGTGTGTGTGTGTGTGTGTGTGTGTGTGTGTGTGTGTGTGTGTGTGTGTGTGTGTGTGTGTGTGTGTGTGTGTGTGTTTCAGTGCGGCGGACTCTGAAGAGCGGCCTCAGTCTGGACGTCGTGGCGGCGCTCGGCCTCAACAAGACGGAGGACAGGGTCTGAGAGCAGCTCCCCCATCCATCCGTCCGTCCAGGGTGTCTGCCCCCCCCCCCCCCCCCCCCAGAGACTCAATATTTATTACAGAGAGTCAGATCAAACTGCCTCCATGGTCCTCAGGCTGTTCCTCTGCTGAGGTTCCACGTGTCTTCACATGTTCCGGAACACAGTGACATCACAGAACACTCCCGCTCCTATTGGCCGGCGCGCCAACACATTGTACGCGATCGGCTAAGGGGCGGGTCATCACACGTTTTCTTTTTGCATCACAGGAGGCTACTGGCTCTCTGTTCCTCGGGTCACCTTCAGAGGATCCACTGGGTGTTCCTTCCCTGATGGATCTCTGACACATGGAGGCAGTTTGAAATGCATTTTCAGTTTCACTTCCTGAGAAATAAAATAAATCCCTGAAGTTTTTAACAGTTTATGAAGGTATTATCTTTAATAAATCCCAAGAAAGTGTTTAGTTTTCCTGCAAACGACACATGCGAAGTGTTCCACTTGTAATGAAATATCACTTTTAACCATTTAATTCTGAATAAAATTGTTATTTATGCATTTTTAAAGAGTCAAAGTCATTTATTCATTCAGCGTTTCAAATATTCTGTGTAAAGATTAGTAGCGGAGACGACACAATTAATTATCATTAAAAGGTATTTTTCACTGCAGGATTTAAATGAAAATCACAGTTTTGTAAAATATAAACGGGTCCCAGTATCCAGCCTGCTCTGCGGTGTACAGATTATAAGATTTAATATTTGAGTATAATTTAGTGTTTTCTGTTCCAGGACAAAGTGTTTAACTTAAAGATGAACATTTACAGAGACAGTGGATGTGTTTGAATTAATAATAATAAAGGTTTTTAATGAACAGCACGACTTGGTTTTATTTCTGGAGTTAGGAGGGTTGTGTTTGGACGTTTTGTTTCTTTTACACATTTAAAACGGTTTAAAATCCAGATAATAAAAACATTTAAGACATTTTCAGGAGTGAAGAAGCCACGCCCATCCACTTAAAATAAATATATACATTCATATATTTATTTTTAAAGGAAAAAAAGAATGTGTTATAAGAAAAACCAGAAGAATCGGACAGAATGAGCCCAGATCTGTATTTAATTTCATGGACTTTAACAATAATACAATAAATGCAGCAGTAATATAATCTAAAACAGTGTTGAAAGATAAATAGAATAACAGTATGAATACTAATAATAATATCTGTTATACATCTGCTTTATTAACCCTTACACAGATACATTATGTGTTTTAATACATCATTTAAATATTTCAGTCAGTGTTTCGTGGGTGCTGTGTAGAATTTAGCGTTAATATTTAATATCTTATTTCAATATGTTTTAGTTGATCATTTTGAAATTAGATCTACTGTGATGGATTGTCACACACACACACACACACACACACACACACACACACACACACACACACTATCATTGACGTCAGACCCGTGTCGGGATACATTAGACGTCAGAGGGGTTTGCTCCAGGAGTCTGACGTCAGAGTGTAGTGTCAGTAGTATTACCGGTGTATGTCGGTGTTAGTGTTCGGTTGTTCCGGTGTTTTCATCAATGGACCGCTGTCAGTGTCCCAGTGAGTCCCGGTGAGTCCCGGTGTTTGCACCTGCAGTGTGTCCGTCTCTTTAAAGCAGGTCACATGTCTTCCTCCTTCCTCCTCCTCCCTCCTCCTCCTGTTGTGACCGGTGTGTGAGTGTGTGTGTGTGTCCTCTCTCCGGTGCTCGGGATATAAAGGTGGATGTCTGCAGGCTGAGCTCCGGAGGAAGATGCTGCTGTTGGGGCTGATGCTGCTGCTGCTGCCCGGCTCTCAGGCCGACCCTCAGGGGGAGCCTCTGCCCGGTGCCCCGCTGGTTCCCCCGGTGCTCCGGGGGCCGGGGCTTGGCTCCTCCTCCCCCCTCCAGGAGGAGCTCGGGGCTTCAGGGGTAGCGCTGGCCCGATCTACTGTGGAGGAAGAGGCCGGGCCCGGGGACCCAGAGGCCGGGGAGGAGTCTTCTCATCACGGCGGGGGGTTCCGGGTGGTGCAGTGGGAGTGGAGCTACGTGCAGACCCCCTACATCATCGCCTGCTGGCTGCTGGTGGCCAGCGTGGCCAAGATCCGTGAGTCTGTGTGTGTGTGTGTGTGTGTGTGTGTGTGTGTGTGTGTGTGTGTGTGTGTGTGTGTGTGTGTGTGTGTGTGTGTGTGTGTGTGTAGACGTTACAGTAGAGCTCCTTTCTTTAGAATTTGAAGATAAATAATAGCCTCGCATATGTAGACTGTTGATATGCACATATATGTTTGCCTGTGTGTTAAAAGTTTATATATGTTTATAAGTAAGATTTTCTTCTGTATTTGAACAACTAGATTTATGACTTACAAACCTTTTAAAATGAATTAAAAGTACATATTTAAAGATCTTTTTACAGTATTTGGTTGTGTTTTACGATAGTTTAATAAAAAAACAGAAAGGGAAATTACTAAAATGATCAAGAGAAAATTAACTCAAAATGTTGAATATTTAATTACATTTATTTAATAATTTATAAACTCTTTATCATCACTTCTTAACATTTCATTTGCATTTTTGTTAATTTGAGAAAAAAGTGTTTTTACTCAACTTCAACATAAACTGTAACTGAGCATAAAGCAAGCGTCTTTATTTCATTAAACCCTGAATGAATAAAGTGTGATTTAATGAACTCTCTGACATCAGACGCTTCAGGACGAGCAGAACACATCGTCTGCTGAGAGACAAACAAGAGAAGTTCATTTTGATTGAAATAATAACAGAAACAGCTGGCTCTGTTCCAGTGACGTCCGTCTCTATGAACCTCAGTAAATACACCCTCTCTCCTCGGCGGAGTCAGGTCTTTAAGGAAGATCTTCTCTCCGTTCGCCAACATTAGCTTAACAAACTGTCTTTAAATCACAACGCTATCTCTCACTAAGCTAACAGCCTCTTCCTCACTTGACCCTGCGTTACTTCGTGCTGTTGCCGTCTCTACGATACTTTTCATTAAGTTCAGTAACACCACGCTGCGTTACTTTGCGATGTGTTCCTTTCATTGCTCTTTACTCATTATGTGGCTTTGATCCACTTGCAAATGTGTTGCTGTATGTTACAGTAATCACGCTGCTTGCTGTCCTCGTCTTCACTTTATATACTTGTTACTTTAGGGTACGCTACTCACCACTACATGGCGTTACAATTTCTTATTGTGCATTAAATTGCAAAATTGGGTTAGACATGTTTCTGGAATCTTTATCTCTGCATGTGTGGCCGCCAGTCCAGAGTGTGTTTCCACCGCAGAGAGATGTGGTCAGGAGTTTATGGAATACAATCAAAATATAGCACTCAAAGACATGTCTACAAATACTAAAACCAGAGAAGAGGATAACGCTGAAGTGGTCTCTTCATTTTTTCCGCGGCTGTATATATGAAGAAATATTGTCCACTCCAAACCAACTTTCACTTGAACTTTATTTTACGTTTCCTTCGTTTCGATGTGTAACTTCTTTACCTGCACACTTCTGAAGAACCTCTCACAGCGTCAGGAAAACAGCTTACACATACGTGTTATTAGAAGAGTGAAGTATACATGCACCAGAATCATGTGTTTAAACACGTCACCTCAGTTCCTGATTAGACTCAGTTCCTAATTAGACTCAGTTCCTGTAGTCTCAGTCCCTGATGAGACTCAGTTCCTGGTGAGACTCAGTTCCTGATTAGACTCAGTTCCTGGTGAGACTCAGTTCCTGATGAGACTCAGTTCCTGATTAGACTCAGTTCCTGATGAGACTCAGTTCCTGATGAGACTCAGTTCCTAATTAGACTCAGTTCCTGTAGTCTCAGTTCCTGTAGTCTCAGTTCCTGATGAGACTCAGTTCCTGGTGAGTCTCAGTTCCTGGTGAGACTCAGTTCCTAATTAGACTCAGTTCCTGTAGTCTCAGTTCCTGATGAGACTCAGTTCCTGGTGAGTCTCAGTTCCTGGTGAGACTCAGTTCCTGATTAGACTCAGTTCCTGATGAGACTCAGTTCCTGATTAGACTCAGTTCCTGATGAGACTCAGTTCCTGATGAGACTCAGTTCCTGATGAGACTCAGATCCTGTACTCTCAGTTCCTGTAGTCTCAGTTCCTGATTAGACTCAGTTCCTGATGAGACTCAGTTCCTGATGAGACTCAGTTACTGATGAGACTCAGTTCCTGGTGAGACTCAGTTCCTGGTGAGACTCAGTTCCTGATTAGACTCAGTTCCTGATTAGACTCAGTTCCTAATTAGATTCAGTTCCTGATGAGACTCAGTTCCTGATTAGACTCAGTTCCTGATGAGACTCAGTTCCTGATGAGACTCACTTCCTGAATAGACTCAGTTCCTGTAGTCTCAGTTCCTGATGAGACTCAGTTCCTGATGAGACTCACTTCCTGATTAGACTCAGTTCCTGTAGACTCAGTTCCTGATGAGACTCAGTTTCTGATGAGACTCAGTTCCTGTAGTCTCAGTTCCTGATGAGACTCAGTTCCTGATGAGACAGTTCCTGATGAGACCCAGTTTCTGATGAGACTCAGTTCCTGTAGTCTCAGTTCCTGATGAGACTCAGTTCCTGATGAGAGAGTTCCTGATGAGACCCAGTTTCTGATGAGACTCAGTTCCTGTAGTCTCAGTTCCTGATGAGACTCAGTTTCTGATGAGACTCAGTTCCTGTAGTCTCAGTTCCTGATGAGGCTCAGTTCCTGATGAGACTCAGTTCCTGATGAGACTCAGTTCCTGAATAGACTCAGTTCCTGTAGTCTCAGTTCCTGATGAGACTCAGTTCCTGTAGTCTCAGTTCCTGATGAGACTCAGTTCCCGATGAGACTCAGTTCCTGTAGTCTCAGTTCCTGTGGTCTCAGTTGCTGATGAGACTCAGTTCCCCTATGAGACTAGTTCCTGTAGTCTCAGTTCTTGATGAGACTCAGTTCCTGATGAGACTCAGTTCCTGAATAGACTCAGTTCCCCTATGAGACTCAGTTCCTGTAGTCTCAGTTCCTGATGAATCTCAGTTCCTGATGAGACTCAGTTACTGATGAGACTCAGTTCCTGATGAGACTCAGTTCCTGAATAGACGCAGTTCCTGTAGTTTCAGTTGCTGATGAGACTCAGTTCCCCTATGAGACTCAGTTCCTGTAGTCTCAGTTCCTGATGAGTCTCAGTTCCTGTAGTCTCAGTTCCTGATGAGACTCAGTTCCCGATGAGACTCAGTTCCTGTAGTCTCAGTTCCTGTAGTCTCAGTTGCTGATGAGACTCAGTTCCCCTATGAGACTAGTTCCTGTAGTCTCAGTTCTTGATGAGACTCAGTTCCTGATGAGACTCAGTTCCTGAATAGACTCAGTTCCCCTATGAGACTCAGTTCCTGTAGTCTCATAGTTACTGATGAGACTCAGTTCCTGATGAGACTCAGTTCCTAATGAGACTCAGTTCCTGAATGGACTCAGTTCCTGTAGTCTCAGTTCCTGATGAGTCTCAGTTCCTGATGAGTCTCAGTTCCTGATGAGACTCAGTTACTGATGAGACTCAGTTGCTGATGAGACTCAGTTCCTGAATAGACTCAGTTCCTGTAGTCTCACTTCCTGATGAGACTCAGTTCCTGAATAGACTCAGTTCCTGTAGTCTCAGTTCTTGATGAGACTCAGTTCCTGAATAGACTCAGTTCCTGTAGTCTCAGTTCCTGATGAGACTCAGTTCCTGATTAGACTCAGTTCCTGTAGTCTCACTTCCTGATGAGACTCAGTTCCTGATGAGACTCAGTTCCTGTAGTCTCAGTTCCTGATGAGACTCAGTTCCTGTAGTCTCAGTTCCTGAATAGACTCAGTTCCTGATGAGACTCAGTTCCTGATGAGACTCAGTTTCTGGTGAGACTCAGTTCCTGATGAGACTCAGTTCCCGATGAGACTCAGTTCCTGTAGTCTCAGTTCCTGATGAGACTCAGTTTCCGATGAGACTCAGCTCCTGTAGTCTCAGTTCCTGATGAGACTCAGTTTCTGATGAGACTCAGTTCCTGATGAGACTCAGTTCCTGAATAGACTCAGTTCCTGTAGTCTCAGTTGCTGATGAGACTCAGTTCCCCTATGAGACTCAGTTCCTGTAGTCTCAGTTCCTGATGAGACTCAGTTCCTGATGAGAATCAGTTTCTGGTGAGACTCAGTTCCTGATGAGACAGTTCCTGATGAGATTCAGTTCCTGATGAGACTCAGTTCCTGATGAGATTCAGTTCCTGATGAGACTCAGTTTCTGATGAGACTCAGTTCCTGATGAGACTCAGTTCCTGATGAGACTCAGTTTCTGATGAGACTCAGTTCCTGATGAGACTCAGTTCCTGATGAGACTCGCTTTCTGGTGAGACTCAGTTCCTGATGAGACTCAGTTCCTGATGAGACTCAGTTGAATACAGATGCAGTCAAGAGGTGATCAGCTGACCCCTGACCTACAGGTGAGGGTCAGGTGTAGCGCCCCCTGGAGGGCTGGAGCAAGAGCGTTACTGTCCACAGGTCGCTCTGCCTTCAGAGGGAAGCAGCTGATGGAATGTTATTATGGTTTATATTTTTTAAATCGTCCGTCTGCTCCTTTAAACCCCCACATACCCCCCCAGACAGCCCCCCCCTGACAGACCCCCCCCCCCCACACAGGCCCCCCCCACACAGGCCCCCCCCATCCTCGTCTCTTAAACATTCTGTTCCTCCGTCACAGGTCTGTGTGACTCACTGCAGACAATCACACTCTATACATGCTGCTTATTAATGTCACACACAAACACACACACACATACACACACACATACACACACACATACACACACACAAACACACACACATACACACACACATACACACACCCACACAGTGTCCATTGAGCTGAAGGAATCCAGTTAACTGTCGTCATGAGAGACAGAATTTCGCTCGCAGATATCCAGAGAGAGTTTCGCTGGATGATATTTGTAGTTCTGTATATTTTTTACGGACATGAATCGAGAACATGGAGTCAACGATTCCCTGAAAGATCTGCTTCATGTTTTCATATCAATGCTGATCAGGGACTACTTTCAGCGGCGGATGAATCCAAATATGCACAATTGATTCTCTGGAGGAGTATTAGTGTCAGCAGAAGGTGTGTGTGTGTGTGTGTGTGTGTGTGTGTGTGTGTGTGTGTGTGTGTGTGTGTGTGTGTGTGTGTGTGTGTGTGTCAGCAGCTGTTGTTCCCACAGATGGTGTTTTTCTGTGTGTGCTGAAGACACTGTTTTGTTTTTATTAAAATGAATTACAGTTAATCACTCTGCTCCTCTTCAGATCAAATTAACCCCCGTTTTAAATAAATACATATACATATCAATAAAATAGGTATAGATAAATATTTATAAATATACATAAATAAATATGTTAACGGTTTTATACTCAAACACACAAGCTGTGTGAAGAGAAGCAGACTGTGTTCAGGTTCTCTTTGATGTGTGTTGATTTATGAGTGTGTGTGTGTGTGTGTGTGTGTGTGTGTGTGTGTGTGTGTGTGTGTGTGTGTGTGTGTGTGTGTGTGTGTGTGTGTGTGTGTGTGTGTGCGCGCGCGCGCGCGTGCATGTGAGTCACAGCAGGGCTTGATGATTTAATAATGGATAATAATGACGTGTCTGAGGTCATGTACACCGTGTGACAGTGGAAACACGTTAGAGAACACGGACACCTGACAGCACCAACACCTCTCATCTCTGCCGTATTAACACCCCCCCCCCCCCCCCCCCCCCCCCCAGTGTTCCACTTCTCCCAGCGCTTCACCACGGTGGTTCCTGAGAGCTGCATGCTGATCCTGCTGGGCCTGGTGCTGGGGGGTGTGGTCCTGTTGGCCAATAAGAAGCAGCTGTACCAGCTAGAGCCCGCCCTCTTCTTCCTCTTCCTGCTGCCTACCATCGTGGGCGACGCCGGGTACTTCATGCCGGCGCGCCTCTTCTTCGACAACCTGGGCGCCATCCTGCTGTACGCCGTGGTGGGGACGCTGTGGAACGCCTTCTGCACCGGTTTCTGCCTGTACGCCGCCAAGCTGCTGGGGGTCATAGGTCAGTACCGGGGGGGGGCTCACCTCTATTCCAAGCAGAGCATCACGTGGCGTTTATTCAGGGATACACTGAAACATACGGTGTGTGTGTGTGTGTGTGTGTGTGTGTGTGTGTGTGTGTGTGTGTGTGTGTGTGTGTGTGTGTAGACGAGCGTGTGGAGGCGGGTCTCATGGACTTCCTGCTCTTCGGGGCTCTGATCTCGGCCGTGGATCCGGTCGCGGTGCTCGCTGTGTTCGAGGAGGTTCACGTCAATGACACGCTCTTCATCATCGTGTTCGGAGAGTCGCTGGTCAACGACGCCGTCACCGTGGTGAGGAACAAACAAACACACACACACACACACACACACACACACACACACACACACACACACACACACACACACACACACACACACACACACACAAGTCAGGCCTTTATGCAGGCCTTGATTGTGGATTGGGAGCACCTGAGGGAGAGGCTGCACCTGCAGAGAGACAATCAGAGGGAGAGGGGGAGAGAAACACACGGCACGTAACACTGCCTGTGCTGCAGCACCTCTCCTCTCCGTTCACCCTCTGTCTGAAACCAGAGCCCAGTCTGCTGTGATTGGTTAGCTGGTCGGCTCTGTTGTGATTGGTCAACCTCTTAGAGATGTCCCGCCCCTTGTGCCGGAGCACTAACCAATAGGAGCGTTAGTGTCCACAGTGATGTCACTATGTTCTGAAAGTAAACAAAGGAGAACATTGGAGGTGTTTCAGGTGGGGAGGGGGGGACTCCTTCTGGATTGAACAGGGATTTCAGCCCCTGCAGACCCTTTACATGCACTAAAGGACCCCCCACAGGAGGCAGCAGGGCCTCCTGGTGGTGCAGATTCCTGCAGATTATGGCAGCTCTAATCCTCAGCAGCACAGAGTAAACTAATCCCAGTTCCCAGGATCCCTTTCTGCTTTCTGCTGAGTCAGTGTTAGAGGAAGCCCCCTTAGGCTGCGTGGGGGGGCACTCTGTTTACAACATGGGAAACTATAATGTGAGCCGGAGGAGGTCCCATTAGAGGAGGAGACAGAGCACTCATTATATCCTATAGAAAGGAACACACACTTTCATTATGGGATGTAACTCACATTTGAATCTTTTATTGTTTGTTTTTGGACAAAATTAGACATAGATCAACTCTGACCATCAACAATATTTGTTCTGTTTACTTTCAAACAATCAGCTATAACTATTAAATAGAGAGTCCTTAAATCCCCTCAGATTGTTTGGTAGTTTAAAGTTGTTAAAGTTCACATGTTCTTAACGTGTTCCTCGTGTGTTTTAGGTTTTATATAAAGTCTACATCTCCTTCGTGGAGGTCGGGGTGGAGAACGTGCAGACCGCCGACTACTTCAAAGGAGTCGGTGAGTCACGGGATCAGTCCTGCCTATTACTCATCCTGATACTCAACCTCCAGCATATTTACTCTTCTTCTTCCTCCTCTTCCCCCTCCTCCTCTTCCTCAGCCTCCTTCCTCATCGTCAGTGTTGGAGGAACTCTCGTTGGTCTGGTCTTCGCCGTCTTGCTCGGTTTCATCACTCGTTTCACTAAGAAGGTCCGAATCATTGAGCCGCTCTTCGTCTTCCTGCTCGTCTACCTCGCCTACCTCACCGCCGAGCTCTTCTCCCTGTCCGCCATCCTGTCGTAAGTCTCTAACTTCCTGTCGTAATTCTCTACCATCCTGTCGTAAGTCTCTAACTTCCTGTCATAAGTCTCTAACTTCCTGTCGTAAGTCTCTATCATCCTGTCGTAAGTCTTTAACTTCCTGTCATAAGTCTCTAACTTCCTGTCGTAAGTCTCTATCATCCTGTCGTAATTCTCTACCATCCTGTCGTAAGTCTCTAACTTCCTGTCGTAAGTCTCTATCATCCTGTCGTAAGTCTTTAACTTCCTGTCATAAGTCTCTAACTTCCTGTCGTAAGTCTCTATCATCCAGTCGTAATTCTCTACCATCCTGTCGTAAGTCTCTAACTTCCTGTCGTAAGTCTTTAACTTCCTGTCATAAGTCTCTAACTTCCTATTGTAAGTCTCTAACTTCCTGTCGTAAGTCTCTATCATCCTGTCGTAAGTCTTTAACTTCCTGTCATAAGTCTCTAACTTCCTGTCGTAAGTCTCTAACTTCCTGTCGTAAGTCTCTAACTCCCTGTCCTAAGTCTCTAACTTCCTGTCGTAAGTCTCTTTCATCCTGTCGTAAGTCTCTAGCTTCCTGTCGTAAGTCTCTACTAAGTCTCTAACTTCCTGTCGTAAGTCTCTTTCATCCTGTCGTAAGTCTCTAGCTTCCTGTCGTAAGTCTCTAACTTCCTGTCGTAAGTCTCTGTCCAGTCCTGTCGTAAGTCTCTATCATCCTGTCGTAAGTCTCTAACTTCCTGTCGTAAGTCTCTGTCATCCTGTCGTAGTCTCTACTTCCTGTCGTAAGTCTCTACCATCCTGTCGTAAGTCTCTACTTTCCTGTCGTAAGACTCTAACTTCCTGTCGTAAGTCTCTAACTTCCTGTCGTAAGTCTCTATCATCCTGTCGTAAGTCTCTAACTTCCTGTCGTAAGTCTCTACTTTCCTTTCGTAAGTCTCTAACTTCCTGTCATAAGTCTCTAACTTCCTGTCGTAAGTCTCTAACTTCCTGTCATAAGTCTCTAACTTCCTGTCATAAGTCTCTAACTTCCTGTCGTAAGTCTCTAACTTCCTGTCGTAAGTCTCTACTTTCCTTTCGTAAGTCTCTACCATCCTGTGGTAAGTCTATAACTTCCTGTCATAAGTCTCTAACTTCCTGTCATAAGTCTCTAACTTCCTGTCGTAAGTCTTTAACTTCCTGTCGTAAGTCTCTACCATCCTGTGGTAAGTCTCTAACTTCCTGTCATAAGTCTCTAACTTCCTGTCGTGAGTCTCTATCATCCTGTCGTAAGTCTCTAACTTCCTGTCATAAGTCTCTAACTTCCTGTCGTAAGTCTCTAACTTCCTGTCGTAAGTCTCTACCATCCTGTCGTAAGTCTCTATCATCCTGTCGTAAGTCTTTAACTTCCTGTCCTAAGTCTCAAACTTTCTGTCGTAAGTCTCTAACTTCCTGTCGTTAGTCTCTACCATCCTGTCGTAAGTCTCTATCATCCTGTCGTAAGTCTCTAACTTCCTGTCGTAAGTCTCTACCATCCTTTCGTAAGCCTCTACCATCCTGTCGTAAGTCTCTACCATCCTGTCGTAAGTCTCTATCATCCTGTCGTAAGTCTATACCATCCTGTCGTAAGTCCTCTACCATCCTGTCGTAAGTCTCTATCATCCTGTCGTAAGTCTCTAACTACCGGTCATAAGTCTCTAACTTCCTGTCGTAAGTCTCTACCATCCTGTGGTAAGTCTCTAACTTCCTGTCGTAAGTCTCTAACTTCCTGTCGTAAGTCTCTAACTTCCTGTCGTAAGTCTCTACCATCCTGTCCTAAGTCTCTACCATCCTGTCGTAAGTCTCTAACTTCCTGTCGTAAGTCTCTACCATTCTGTCGTAAGTCTCTAACTTCCTGTCGTAAATCTCTAACTTCCTGTCATAAGTCTCTACCATCCTGTCGTAAGTCTCTAACTTCCTGTCGTAAATCTCTAACTTCCTGTCGTAAGTCTCTACCATCCTGTCGTAAGTCTCTAACTTCCTGTCGTAAGTCTCTACCATCCTGTGGTAAGTCTCTACCATCCTGTCGTAAGTCTCTAACTTCCTGTCGTAAGTCTCTACCATCCTGTCGTAAGTCTCTACCATCCTGTGGTAAGTCTCTAACTTCCTGTCGTAAGTCTCTAACTTCCTGTCATAAGTCTCTAACTTCCTGTCGTAAGTCTCTACCATCCTGTGGTAAGTCTCTACCATCCTGTCGTAAGTCTCTAACTTCCTGTCGTGAGTCTCTACCATCCTGTGGTAAGTCTCTAACTTCCTGTCGTAAATCTCTACCATCCTGTGGTAAGTCTCTACCATCCTGTCGTAAGTCTCTACCATCCTGTCGTAAGTCTCTATCATCCTGTCGTAAGTCTATACCATCCTGTCGTAAGTCCTCTACCATCCTGTCGTAAGTCTCTATCATCCTGTCGTAAGTCTCTAACTACCGGTCATAAGTCTCTAACTTCCTGTCGTAAGTCTCTACCATCCTGTGGTAAGTCTCTAACTTCCTGTCGTAAGTCTCTAACTTCCTGTCGTAAGTCTCTAACTTCCTGTCGTAAGTCTCTACCATCCTGTCCTAAGTCTCTACCATCCTGTCGTAAGTCTCTAACTTCCTGTCGTAAGTCTCTACCATTCTGTCGTAAGTCTCTAACTTCCTGTCGTAAATCTCTAACTTCCTGTCATAAGTCTCTACCATCCTGTCGTAAGTCTCTAACTTCCTGTCGTAAATCTCTAACTTCCTGTCGTAAGTCTCTACCATCCTGTCGTAAGTCTCTAACTTCCTGTCGTAAGTCTCTACCATCCTGTGGTAAGTCTCTACCATCCTGTCGTAAGTCTCTAACTTCCTGTCGTAAGTCTCTACCATCCTGTCGTAAGTCTCTACCATCCTGTGGTAAGTCTCTAACTTCCTGTCGTAAGTCTCTAACTTCCTGTCATAAGTCTCTAACTTCCTGTCGTAAGTCTCTACCATCCTGTGGTAAGTCTCTACCATCCTGTCGTAAGTCTCTAACTTCCTGTCGTGAGTCTCTACCATCCTGTGGTAAGTCTCTAACTTCCTGTCGTAAATCTCTACCATCCTGTGGTAAGTCTCTACCATCCTGTCGTAAGTCTCTAACTTCCTGTCGTAAGTCTCTACCATCCTGTCGTAAGTCTCTAACTTCCTGTCGTAAGTCTCTAACTTCCTGTCATAAGTCTCTAACTTCCTGTCGTAAGTCTCTACCATCCTGTGGTAAGTCTCTACCATCCTGTCGTAAGTCTCTAACTTCCTGTCGTGAGTCTCTACCATCCTGTGGTAAGTCTCTAACTTCCTGTCGTAAATCTCTAACTTCCTGTCATAAGTCTCTACCAGTCCTGTCGTAAGTCTCTACCATCCTGTCCTAAGTCTCTAACTTCCTGTCGTAAGTCTCTAACTTCCTATCGTTAGTCTCTATCATCCTGTCGTAAGTCTCTATCATCCTGTCGTAAGTCTCTAACTTCCTGTCATAAGTCTCTAACTTCCTGTCATAAGTCTCTAACTTCCTGTCGTAAGTCTCTATCATCCTGTCGTAAGTCTCTATCATCCTGTCGTAAGTCTCTAACTTCCTGTCGTAAGTCTCTACCATCCTGTCCTAAGTCTCTATCATCCTGTCCTAAGTCTCTACCATCCTGTCGTAAGTCTCTAACTTCCTGTCATAAGTCTCTACCATGCTGTCATAAGTCTCTAACTTCCTGTCGTAAATCTCTAACTTCCTGTCATAAGTCTCTAACTTCCTGTCATAAGTCTCTAACTTCCTGTCGTAAGTCTCTACCATCCTGTGGTAAGTCTCTACCATCCTGTCGTAAGTCTCTAACTTCCTGTCGTGAGTCTCTACCATCCTGTCGTAAGTCTCTACCATCCTGTCGTAAGTCTCTATCATCCTGTCGTAAGTCTCTAACTTCCTGTCATAAGTCTCTAACTTCCTGTCGTAAGTCTCTATCATCCTGTCGTAAGTCTCTATCATCCTGTCGTAAGTCTCTAACTTCCTGTCGTAAGTCTCTACCATCCTGTCCTAAGTCTCTATCATCCTGTCCTAAGTCTCTACCATCCTGTCGTAAGTCTCTAACTTCCTGTCATAAGTCTCTACCATGCTGTCATAAGTCTCTAACTTCCTGTCATAAGTCTCTACCATCCTGTCGTAAGTCTCTACCATCCTGTCGTAAGTCTCTACCATCCTGTCGTATGTCTCTAACTTCCTGTCGTAAGTCTCTAACTTCCTGTCGTAAGTCTCTACCATCCTGTCATAAGTCTCTAACTTCCTGTCGTAAGTCTCTAACTTCCTGTCATAAGTCTCTAACTTCCTGTCGTAAGTCTCTACCATCCTGTGGTAAGTCTCTAACTTCCTGTCGTAAGTCTCTACCATCCTGTCATAAGTCTCTAACTTCCTGTCCTAAGTCTCTATCATCCTGTCGTAAGTCTCTAACTTCCTGTCGTAAGTCTCTATCATCCTGTCGTAAGTCTCTAACTTCCTGTCGTAAGTCTCTACCATCCTGTCCTAAGTCTCTAACTTCCTGTCATAAGTCAGCACTTCCTGTCTCTTTCAGGATGACATTCTGTGGGATTGGAGCTAATAAATATGTGGAGGCTAACATCTCTCAGAAGTCCAGAACAACAGTGAAGTACACGATGAAGACTCTGGCCAGCATCGCAGAGACCATCATCTTCATCTTCCTCGGCATCTCCGCCGTGGACAAGTCCAAATGGGCCTGGGACACGGGCCTGGTGTCCTGCACCCTCATCTTCATCTTCGTCTTCAGGGCCGCAGGTCGGGTTCTTTTTACTTCAGCGTGACCTCTGTGTGAATGAGTGACCTCTGTGTGAATGAGTGACCTCTGTGTGAATGAGTGACCTCTGTGTGCATGAGTGACCTCTGTGTGAATGAGGGACCTCTGTGTGAATGAATGACCTCTGTGTACATGAGTGACCTTAAGTGACCTCTGTGTGCATGAGTGACCTTAAGTGACCTCTGTGTGCATGAGTGACCTTTAGTGACCTCTGTGTGCAGGTGTGATTGACCTTTAGTGACATTTGTGTGCATGAGTGACCTTCAGTGACCTCTGTGTGCATGAGTGACCTTCAGTGACCTCTGTGTGCATGAGTGACCTTCAGTGACCTCTGTGTGCATGAGTGACCTTTAGTGACCCCGCTGCGCAGGTGTGATTGGTCAGACCTGGGTTCTGAACCGGTTCCGGCTCGTCCCGTTGGATAAGATTGATCAGGTG
>NC_086352.1:4548309-4628309 GCF_036324505.1 Eleginops maclovinus | reverse complement strand
TGTTGGCATGTTATTTCTGTGTTGTTGGCATGTTATTTCTTTGTTGTTGGCGTGTTATTTCTGTGTTGTTGGCATGTTATTTCTGTGTTGTTGGCATGTTATTTCTGTGTTGTTGGCATGTTATTTCTTTGTTGTTGGCATGTTATTTCTGTGTTGTTGGCATGTTATTTCTGTGTTGTTGGCATGTTATTTCTGTGTTGTTGGCATGTTATTTCTGTGTTGTTGGCATGTTATTTCTGTGTTGTTGGCATGTTATTTCTGTGTTGTTTGCATGTTATTTCTGTGTTGGCGTGTTGTTGGCATGTTATTTCTGTGTTGTTGGCGTGTTATTTCTGTGTTGTTGGCATGTTATTTATGTGTTCCAGGCGTGAAAACGGCAGCGGTGTGTGTCTGGACCTCCAGGTGATCGATAATGTCCCCGGGGCCAAAGTGGAGGAGGACAGCGAGACACATCACTTCCTCGCAGGAAACCTGTACAAGCCCAGGAGACGGGTAACACACACACACACACACACACACACACACACACACACACACACACACACACACACACACACACACACACACACACACACACACACACACACATAGTGAAGGGGGTTCACGGCTGTAGAAAAGGCTCCAAAGTTGTGTTGGTGTTCAGAACTTTCAGTTGTTGGAAAGAGTGTGCGTAAATGACGGAGTGTAGTCCACAGTACTGTTTATGTTGTTCCTTAATCATTGTTAAGCTGTAGTTCATGTGGATGAATGTTTGTGAGGTTACGTGTGAGATGTTTAGTGTTTACCGCTAAGTTTTGGACCTATTGTTTCGCTAACCCGATTACCGGAAGTAGCATGTCTGTGGCGTGTCAGAATAAGAGCATCGGCTGCCTCTATGTTTATTGTTTAAGTATGTTAACTTTGTATTCAGGTATTGTCTTCATTTCTTTGTAGGAAGACAACACATATACAAACATCCAAACCATTAAAGGACATAATATAGAAGGTCAAGCATCATCTCAGCTCCTCATTTCTGGACACTGGACCTTTGGCCTTAAGTGGTGTTCTGGCCGACACACCGGGGTGAACCTAGTGATAAACTAGAGAACTAGTGCCAACACTGAGTTACCTTTAACCCTCCACTACAACGGTTGTTTGATGGGTTCCAGATCCTCAGTTAACCCTAAAGTCATACAGGATCCTGTTTTCATATTAATTATGTGTGTGTGTGTGTGTGTGTGTGTGTGTGTGTGTGTGTGTGTGTGTGTGTGTGTGTGTGTGTGTGTGTGTGTGCAGTACCAGTCCCACTACAGCCGTCACTTCATGCCTCTCGGGGAGAAGGAGCGTCAGGACCGAGAGGTGTTTCAGAGGAACATGAAGATCCGCATGGAGACGTTCAAGTCCAGCCGCCACAAACGCCACAAGAAGGAGAGGAGCCTCAAGAAGGTGTTTAACACACACACACACACACACACACACACACACACACACACACACACACACACACACACACACACACACACACACACACACACACACTGTAACCTCTCTGTGGCGCTGCTTCCTGATTGGCTGTTTGACTCTCTGTTTGTTCTGCTTCACAGCGGCGAGGGTCCGACAGCAAGGAGGAGGGGGGGGTGGACAAACCCCGACGCAACGTCAGCTGGCAGGACAAGAGTAAACACTGAGACCCTGAACGCACCACACACACTCCTGCTGCAGAGCTGATGGACATCACAGATATTAATAACTCAGAGAGACGTCTGAACACCCATAATCATAAAGTGCTTTACGACACAGATCAGAACAGAACAGATCAGAACAGAACAGAACAGATCAGAACAGAACAGAACAGATCAGATCAGAACAGAACAGATCAGAACAGAACAGAACAGATCAGATCAGAACAGAACAGATCAGAACAGAACAGATCAGAACAGATCAGAACAGAACAGAACAGATCAGATCAGAACAGAACAGATCAGAACAGATCAGAACAGATCAGATCAGAACAGAACAGAACAGATCAGAACAGAACAGAACAGAACAGATCAGAACAGATCAGAACAGATCAGATCAGATCAGAACAGAACAGAACAGAACAGATCAGAACAGATCAGAACAGAACAGATCAGAACAGAACAGAACAGATCAGATCAGAACAGATCAGATCAGATCAGATCAGATCAGAACAGAACAGAACAGAACAGATCAGAACAGATCAGAACAGAACAGATCAGAACAGAACAGAACAGATCAGATCAGATCAGAACAGAACAGATCAGAACAGAACAGAACAGATCAGATCAGAACAGAACAGAACAGAACAGAACAGAACAGACCAGATCAGGACAGAACAGATCAGATCAGAACAGATCAGATCAGAACAGAACAGAACAGATCAGAACAGACCAGATCAGAACAGAACAGATCAGAACAGAACAGATCAGATCAGAACAGATCAGATCAGAACAGAACAGAACAGATCAGGGAAAATAAGAGCATGTGTTTATTTAACCCTCAAAGGTGTGTCAGTTTGAATGTCTCTCTCTCTCCTTCTCTCTCTCTCTCCCTCTCTCTGTCTCCCTCTGTCTGTCTCCCTCTCTCCCTCTCTCTCTCCCTCTCTCTGTCTCCCTCTCTCTGTATCCCTCTCTCTATCTCTCTCTCCCTCTCTCTCTCTCTGTCTCTCTCTGTATCTCTCTTTGTATCCCTCTCTCTCTCTCTCTCTCTCTCTCTCTCTCTCTCTCTCTCTCTCTCTCTGTAGACCCGGTGGTGGTTCCTGTGGAGTCTGACGCTGAGCACTCAGACGCTGAGAAGGAGGAAGACGTCGGGATCACCTTCATCGCTCGCAAACCAGAGACGCCCAAACCAAGAACCAAATCAGGTGAGAACACACAAACACACACACACACACACACACACACACACACACACACACACACACACACACACACACACACACACACACATACACACACACACACACACACACACACACACACACACACACACACACACACACACACACACACACACACACACACACACACACACAGCGATTCAGCCTCAGAATCAGAATGGGTTATACAGTATTACCTACACAAATGAGTGATTAGCTTCGGTGTAAACGGTGCATTCAAAGACACAGAAAGAACAGGTTGTTTAAAATACATTTAAAAAATAGTATAATTATAAAAACCAGACAAATAATCACTAAAGACAATATGTTCACATGATGAAATAATTATATATAGATATAAATAGCTAGCAAATTAGCTTTTTAGCTAGTGAACATTGGCTAGATATGTTATCTTAGCGTGTTGTTAGCACCAGAGTACAGTCTTTACCCAAACTGAACTCCCCGTTCTGTAGTCCCTGCAGCTCTGGAGGGATGTGAAAGCCCCCCCCCAGCCACACCCCCCTCCCCCCCGTCCGGAAACTCCCACCTCCCGTGGAAGGGGGGGGTCGGGTCGCCCCCCCCCTGTGTGTCGGTGGAGGCCACAAAGATCATCCCGGTGGACCTTCAGAGGGCCTGGAACCAGAGCATCTCCTCCCTGGAGAGCATTTCCTCCCCCCCCGGCCCCCCCGAGCCCCTGCACCCCCGAGTCAGCGCTCTGTCCAGGCTGGGAGGCCCAAGACCCACCTCCTACACCCCCCCGGGAAGCTTTGCCTCCTACATCCCCCCGGGCCCTGCCTCCCCCATCGCTGCCCCGGTGAGTCCTTTATCTGCTCACTCTACTTCCTCTTCACCAGGTTCACTCTCCTGAGCTGAGACCCGGACACTCTCAGGTCCCAGGTCTCTGAGCTCAGACCTGGGACCTGAGACAGACGGCTGCTGAGACCCGGACACTCTCAGGTTCCAGGTCTCTGAGCTCAGACCTGGGACCTGAGACAGACGGCTGCTGAGACCCGGACACTCTCAGGTCCCAGGTCTCTGAGCTCAGACCTGGGACCTGAGACAGACGGCTGCTGAGACCCGGACACTCTCAGGTCCCAGGTCTCTGAGCTCAGACCTGGGACCTGAGACAGACGGCTGCTGAGACATTAATGAGTTCTGGTTGTGATCCGTGCAGGAGAAGAAGATGGAGAAGGAGGCGGAGGAGAATGAAGAGGAGGATGAAGAGGAGGAGGCGTTGCAGGAAGTCCAGCCCCTCATGTCGTCTCTGAGGACGCCCCCCGCCCTGCTGCCCCCCCCACCTCCACCGCCGGGTCACGGCCCCCCCGGGAGGAGGAGGGGCCCTTGCGTCTACCTGAGGAGCCTGATGACATCACCTCCTCCGGGGGGGGAGCCGCACAGCAGGGGTCCCACACAGCTGTAACACACACACACACACACACACACACACACACACACACACACACACACACACACACACACACACACACACACACACACACACACACACACACACACTCACCGTCCAATAGGAGAGCAGCTTCAGGACCACCTGATGAATCCATCCAGTGATACTCCACTTTATTTATGCTTTTTTGTGAAAGGTGCTTTAAAACAATCAAAACAGACTGATGGATATCAGACATCTGTAGTCAATAGGAATTATAGAACTACAATTCCCACAGAGCCAATCAGAACACAGATGAGAGAATGTAGACAATCTGAGTTAGCTTAGCATGCGAGGCTAAATCCTCATTCCTGAAGTTAAAGTTAAAATATGTTTCAGAAGAAAGATGAGTTTAATGAGTATTATTGTCTGTTTGTGAAAGTTGAGTATCAGTGATGTCACAGGTCAGGTGTCGCCTCCTCGTCCAATCAGCTGCTCTCCTCATCACCAGCCACTTCACCAGCTCAGATTTTCAGAATAAAAGCACCCACAGCTGATGTCTTATTTTATACATGCACCACGTGTTGATTCCATGTTAGTATGTTTAATCACACGGAGCGTCACTCCTGTTTTATAATCTAAATATTCCTCCTGATTTACTCGTCCTCCTCGCTCAGAGTCCTCCGCTGCTATGTAGTTTTATATAGCAGGTCTGCAGGAATTGTCCTGCTTTAAAAGCTTTGCTCTTCATAGATAGAGATGCTGCGGATCGGAGGAGCTCTCTGAGTGTTGCTCTGCGTAGTTATTCTCATTTCCAATCAAAGATGTATTTTATAAATCTGAAAATGTCAGATATCTACAGAGTAGTTTATTTTCAACGACCAAAGGGTGTATGAAGTGTGTGTTACACTGCCTTACGCTGTCCTGTCGCTCTCTCTGTGTGTGTGTGTGTGTGTGTGTGTGGTGTGTGTGTGTGTGTGTGTGTGTGTGTGTGTGTGTGTGTGTGTGTGTGTGTCCAGCTTATATTTATATATTATTTGCTGTAATTATATAATATAACTTGAACTCTCACACTGATAAACACTGTGAGAGTTTAGGGGGCATCCTGTGAACAGCGGCTCCTCACAGAGGCGGGATGGAGCTCATATTCAAAAACACTTGTTCCTTTGTGCAATTTAAAAATGCTAAATGTATGGTAAAAACAAAGACCTCCCAAATCTGTGCCAGAAATTCCCAAATGTCCAAGTAACAAACTCAGAAGTTGGCAAGAAGAAAATTCCCAAATTCAAGAATTCAGTACTTAAAACTCGCAAATGTACATCAGAACAAAAGGTTGTGTGATTGAACTGCTGAATGTACCAGAAAGAAACTCAAATATGCCTGAAGTCAAACCCTGCTCGTGTTGCGTTAGGTCCTATGGGAAACAGTAGGAAACAAACAGACGGTCACTCATCAGAAGAGAACTTGAAAACTTTTTTAAAGTGAGTTTTAAATACATCAACATTACTGCCAACTATTTTAATAACTGTTTTATTTATTGAATTCAGAGGTTAAATCATGGATTAACGAGAAATCTTTAGAATTCAGTATTTTTGTGTTTAATTCAGCAGAATATTCTCTAAACGCTGTTTCCAGCCTGTCCGACTTTATATCTCATATTAAGGTGAATATCTCGCACATCACCTCGGATATTTTCCATTTAAAAAAAAAATCCATAATGAACATCATAGTTTTCTGCACTAGTCGTAGTTGTGACATAATTCCTAAACTCCCACGTGATTTGAACGCAACACGTAAGTATTACCTGTGTGAACAAACACAGGTGCATTATTTTCATAATAATATAATAGGCTTGTGAGCTTTAATCCTTCTGTTAGCTGTGTGTGTGTGTGTGTGTGTGTGTGTGTGTGTGTGTGTGTGTGTGTGTGTGTGTGTGTGTGTGTGTGTGTGTGTGTGTCTTTATGCAGCAGTGCCTGTATCAGACAGCAGGGGGGGCTGTTTAATCATCTGGATCTGTGCACACACACAGTCTCTGTTTCATCTGTAACGTGTGTGCCAAAAGTCTGTCAATAAAGTGAGGAGTTTCTGAACATGGCCTCCGCCTCTCCTCTTCCTCAGGGTGAAGATGAAGAAGATGATGATGATGAAGATGAGTGTGTTACTGTCTGTTTCTGATGAATCACTCACTTCTTATAAATAACTAACTAGTTAACTAGTAAGGTACAAACAATTGCTAGTTAACTAGTGCACACTTTGAGCCTCACTACTTAACTAGTGGCCCTTCATATGTCCTACACGTTAACTACTGTGCACTTGTATGCAAATGAAGAAGGCGGGATCCAGATTTTGATTGGTCAGTGTTCCACTCTGTGCTGGTCTCGAAGACCTGGTGCAAATCACTCCGGTATTTAGTGCCTAGTGTTACAATATTGTCCGGGGGAAGTCACTCAGTGTGTTTTATGTCTGAACCATAGACTGTATATATTGATGGACAGAGGTTCGTCCGTTAAAAGTGAAGCAAGCGCTAGTCCAGAGCCCCCTGGTGGCTGGCTGCAGTACAATGCGTAGCTCCGCCCATTCCCATGTATTTTCAATGGGCAAGTAACCAACTTTCTATGTCACTTTTCTCACCTAAAACAAATTTTGCATCCACAACTTTTTATTCAAAAAAATAGCTTTCAAGGTGCTTCACATCACACCATTTTTCTTTTTCCCGAGAAATTATTTTCTTTAATGTTATTTTAATAAATATAAAAGGGGCGTGGTTACACTTTGATTGACAGTGCAGCCGCTTGCAACCTCCTTCAACATTTCATTTCATTCAGAGTAGCTGTAGGCTCGGCTGTAGTGGTGTTCTTTTGTCAGGCAACTCATATTGGTTTTATTTGCTGTTATTACTTTACATTTATATATTGACAGTCATGTCGTGTTGTGCTGTTGATTGTACTAACAGGCCATCTCAGGGGAGCTCTGTGCAGTTTTTTCGGTAAGTGAATATTAACTTAATATTAGCTAGCGAACTCATTAAAATGACGGTAGCGATAGCTTAGCCGCTAACGTTAGAAAGTTAACTTAATTTGACAGTAATCTATAGATTTTCGGACATCCTTGAAAGGATTATGGTCATATACCAACGAAAAACAGATAGATTTGTATGTTGAAGACGATGTTGTATAGTTTCAGCCAGTTTAGCCCCAGAGAGTCGGACTCGGCCTGTGTGTGTGGTGGGGAACGGACGGAGAAGGGGGCGTGTTTCACTCGATAAGGGGCGTGTTTCACTCGATGAGTGGGCGGGTCTGATCGCGACCTCCTCTTCACTGCGCATGCTTCAGATTCTACTGCGCAAGCGTACTTCGAACTGGCTCCAAATTTTCAAAGATGGCGTCGCCTCGGTTGCTTCAATTCTATAGAACACAGCTGAATGGAGCCACTCTGTCCATCTATATATACAGTCTATGGTCTGAACGCTTGTTCTGTCTCTGCTTTGTGTGTGTTTTTGTTTGTGCAGGTGTGCGTATGCTTGTGTGTGAGAACACCGGTGTTCCAGTTTAACTGGATTCCGGTTCAACTGGTGGCGTTTGTTTACGTTTTCCACTCCTTGAGCGTCATATGACGCTGTACGAGCCGAATCATATGTGGTTGCCAGGTTCGTCATTTTCACCTTGTGTGTCTGAAGAGTGACCAGGCAATACTAAAAAAAAACGTAAACGAGCATGTGGAGATCACCTACAGCCAACAACACAAAATATGCTGACCAAGAAATAGAAAATATATAAACAACATTCATTCTCCCGACAGGATTCGAACCCGTACATTTGGGCAACTTATATCTCAGCCATGAATGTTACTCTTTGTTTAATCTTTTTATTATAAAAGTCCATATTTACATTTTATTTACATTTTATTTACATTTTATTTACATTTTTTACAATTTTTTGTTTAATTGTACTTGCATTTTTTCCCTCCACAATCTTACATATCAATATGTATTTTCATTTCCTGCATGGTTCCTTTCATTCTTCTCAGACATTTCCAATAACAAATAATAACTCCTCCTCCACCAAAAACCAAACTCTTCATGCAAATTAATGAAATAAACAAAACATAATCAACAAAATGAAACTAAACATCTTTACGAAACAAACAATGTCTTTTTCTTTGTTCAGAATGAGTCCCCCATTTTCCTTTCAAAACCACAACTAAATAAACATTCCATCATCATTTTCCAAACAGACCAGAATGTCTTCTTCCATTGATAATGAGGAGCTTCCATTTATAAAGTCTTCCTCAAAAGTGTCTTTCCCCATGTGGCTGTGGAGAATGTTTAGGTCCCTTCTTGTGGTCCTTACAAAAATTCTCCAGACATTATTTTTCCTCCCCTCATAATGGGCACTGTTCCTCCTCAGTTTTTCGGCGTATCTTGCGTGGCTCAGAACATAATTCAGCAGAGACACATTGCATCCATCCTTCTTCACAATCGCACCAAACAACCACAACTCCTTCCATTCCATTTCTCTCACATACCATTCATTCCAACATCTGCTAACTAACTCTTTCATCCTTCCAAAGTACTCAACAAGCTCTCTGCATTCAACAAACTCATGCATACAGGTTTCAACCTGGTCCTTACATACATCCCATTCTCTCTTAACTGTTGGATCCAATTGACTAATGACCAGGTTATTAAACAGCCTATTGTGCCTTAACATCAAGTCAAAGTGATCCCATTCAATACTGTTCCACTTCACACTCACATTTCTCCACATTCTCCTGCCAGTCAAACCATTCACGTCCACACACTCGCTGATGCAGGCCTTCTAATCTCATCCCCTCTTAACCATTTATACACATACTTTGTTTTTAAATCAACCAACTTCACATTCACATCTCCCTTCCCCGCGAACAACTCCACCTCAAGTTCATCCTCTATGTTACATTCACTCTCAATCATTTTTAACCATTCACTCGGCATTCCCACTTTTATCTTCGCGAGCATACTTTCAGCTGTCCCTAAACCCATTATCTGATCTATTTCCCTAACCTCATCCACTATCACCTGTGCCCTCATAAATCCCGGTACATACTCTAACACTAAGTCCCTAACCCTCCTCAACCCCGCTCTCCACATCGGCAGACTGAATAAGGAACACTGCTCATGAGTGATCCTTGGATTCAGGAAGAGGGGCTGCTCCCACACCTGCTTCACATTCACGCATTCATACCTAACCACATCCAGAAACTCGCCCCATGCATTCAAGACCTCCCTTTGATAATCACTCATACCATCCGACCTTCCTTTCTTATATTTCATGAAAATCCCACTTTCCCCACACCCTCCACATTTTAGATTTTCTCACCCAGGAATATTTTCCATATTTGGTCATTTTTGTTTATTAAAACCTCTGTCATTACTTTTATCCTCAAAGTTTTTATTTTCCTCCTTAAATGTATTAGTTTCAGTCCCCCGTCCCTACACTCATTCTCTAAAACGTCCCTCGCTATCCTAACCCCTCTCCCATCCCATATAAAGTCACTCACTAACCGATCTATCTCTTTTACTACTCCCTCCGGCACATCTAAGACTGTCATTATATAAACTACTCATTATTAAACCATTAACCACCACTATCTTACCCCTAATTTAACTTTCCTTAACTTCCAAAAACTCAATGTCTTGGCTACACTATGCATTAGTTCCTCATACTGTATATGATTCCCCAACTACTGTTTTTATCACCCTCTTAATCCTATTGGCTAACACCCGTGTCAAAATCTCCCAACACATCCCCACATCCTCTCCATTCACGCTTCCCCATTTCTCCATACATTCTCTCACTTCACCCTTGTATCTATCCTCATTCAACAGGTAGGCATTTAAGCACCACACCCCTCCTCCCTTTCCATGGACAACTGTTCCCAGGCAGAAGTCCATGATGTTATGATCACTCATGGCAGTGCTCCTATATCCAATTCAGCCGATTTTTCCCCTATGCTACTCCACACTAAATCTATTCTACTCTGCTTCAAAATCCCTCCCACCACTTGATTCCTACTTGAGGCCCTACTATTTCTCTCCCTCCACACATCCTTCATCCCATTTGCCTCCATTATTGCTTTTAGAACACAACGTGATGCATCATTCCTAAACCTCACATTCATTGACACATCCATCCTTCCACACCATACGTTAAAATCACAGACAATCATACAGTTCCCCCCACACTTTCCATCAAAAAACTCCCTCCTCCCCCTTTCCTCATTCGGTGCATATACATTCAGTAATCTAAATGTCTCCCCCACACTCGAACAGTATCCCAATCATTCTCCCATCCCCATCATCTCAACCTTCCTTGCATTCATTACCGCCCCCGTTTTAATTAATATTGCCACCCCTCTAGCTTTCATACTGCCATTATTAACAAACTTTTCTCCCACCCATTCTTTCCTTACATTCTCCATACAACTTCCATCCCAATGTGTCTCTTGCAGGCATATTATGTCTGAGCCACACAGCATCAGGGCCGCACCTCTGCGGCCCCTTGTCCTTAAGCCGTTCCCATTAAAGGAGGACAGTGTCACCATTATGAGGGAGGCAGTGAGTATTATACAATACATATACATATACTCATGGGTGCCGCCAGGGGGGGGAAGGTTAGGACAATTCTAAGGGCCCAGCACTGACAGGGGCCCTTTGAGGGCTATCAATACCATTTTAATAGTATTGTCTTGTTAAGTTTTTGAAATGAAATCAATCATTTGATCTGTTAAAATATATAGATATGTTCCATATATCATGGCATTTTCATTTTAAGGCAACAGTCTATTCAGTGTAATTCAGAGAGTTGGGGGGGGGGGGGGGCTAAATTGAAATCTTTCATGGGGCCCAAGATTTCTGGCGGCGCCCCTGCATATACTCACCTCTGTGGATATTTCCCTGTAAATCCCCTTGATTTACTCCTTCTCTTCATTTCCTTCTTTTTTACTATACGTCTCTTCGACATCCACTCCCTCTTTTAATCCTCTGCCTCTTTTCTGCGCAGCCAGAGGATCCACACACACTGTCTCTTTCTCCTCTCGTACCGCCACCTCCATCCCTTCTCCGTCCGCCACGCCGCCCCCTTCCTCTACTTCCTCTTCCATCTCTGACACATCCGTGGAATCCTCCTCAGCAGCCTCACGTTCCCCCTCCTCCTCGTCGCTGCCATCTCCTTCATCCTCGTCGTCCGTGGTCGGATCTGCCGCATCCGCCTCCATTCTGCCTCGAGCCATCAGCAGTGAAGCTGTTGTGGTTTCACTTACTGTACACTATTGTAGTGTTACTGTTCGTGGGTTACTAACTTAATCACTATCTATACATTGATACACGGAGACGAGGATGCAGCCAAGTCTCATGTTTTACTGGCGGGCTAATCACCCCTAGATAAGAGCAGAGTATTACAGAACTCAGTAGTGGTGGCAGTCCAACACAATCAAGCACCGAGTGCTCGATCCAATACACCACATCCCTCTTTTCCAACTGAGACGTGGCCTGCTAATCAGTTACTTCAACAGTAGACTCTTTACTAAACCATTAATGCTATGGCATCAACATTGAACATGTCTTTTTTACTTGCATACCTCAAGGATTAATAAAGCATGTTTTCGAATGACTGTCATTAAACACATTAAACACCATAAGCCCTTTTCTTTCTCTTTCTTTTTCATTCTGTTGGTTGAAACGTAAAGATTTTGAACATTCAACACTTGAAACATTTCAGGTTAAACACCTCTTATACTCTCCCCCACCCTTTTTTTTTTTTTGAAACACACAAAGGATCACATGAAACATCAGTCATTGTATCTGGCAGGGCGTCTAACCGCTCTGCCGCACCGTGTGTAGCATGTGGGTGTACTGCCTGTAGTCACAGGAGGCAGTTTGTGAGGTGGCAGGTCCTGTGGTGGTGAGTCCACTGTCGGTGTGTCAAAATGTTCGTCACTGTCAGTGTCTCTGAATAGGCTCGGATGTATCTTCCTCAGATGTCGCCTGTTCCTTCTTTGCATCCTTCCAGCCGGCGTCTGTACAATGTAGGAGCGTGGTTCATCTCGCTGTCGGATGACAACCGCAGGCTCCCAGCCGCGCCGTGTTTGCATGTGTACGGTGTCTCCTGAGGTCAACACCGGCAGGGGCTTTGCACGCTGGTCATAGCGTAGTTTTTGGCAGAACTGCAGGTCTTGGATTTTGCTGTGAATGTGCTGTGGGACTGACTGTATCAGCACGGCACTGGAGCACGGAAGTGTGCTTCGTAAAACTCTTCCCATCAACATCTGTGCAGGTGAGACTTTCAGTCCAGTCACCGGTGTGTTCCTCAGTGACAGCAGCACCAGATGTGGATCAGTGCCTGTCTGCATTGCCTTCTTCAGTGCATGTTTTATAGTCTTTATGGCTCTCTCAGCCATGCCATTTGAAGAGGGAAAACCTGGGCTGGAGTGTGTGAGTTTGAACTCCCATGAAGCTGCAAATGATTTCATCTCATAGCTGGCAAATGGGACATGGTCACTGACTATCTCCTTAGGAATCCTGTGCCTGGCAAACACAGACTTCATCTTCTGTATCACTGTATAGGCTGTTTTGTCAGATATGTTGAGCACTTCAGGATATTTGGTCAGGTAATCAACTAACAACAGGTATGACTGACCGTGTAGCTCAAAGATGTCAGCTCCGACTTTCATCCATGGCAGTTCTGGAACCTGATGTGGCATGAGTGGCTCAGCCTGCTGTTTGGGTTGTAGCTGCTGGCACTGCACGCACCTCTCCACCATTGCTTCTATATCTCGTGCCATGTCGGGCCAGTACAGAGATTTTCTTGCTTTAGCCTTTGTGCGCTGCACTCCTTGGTGTGCAAGATGCAGCTTCTCCAAAATCGTGCTCCTGAAGCTCTGGGGTATGATGATTTTGTCTCCGACCAAGACAATGTCATTCTCCATGCTTATCATGTCCTTTACTGCCCAGTAGGCATGTAGTTTCCTGTCCAGACTTTTCTTTTTCATGGGCCAACCATTCTTGTGTTTCTCACACACAGCTTGTAGCACACTATCTGCTGCCGTTGCCTTTTTTAGCTGGCTGAGCGTTTCCTCGCTCTAGGCATCTGTGGCCTCCAAGGCATACACAACTCTCTCATCACAGGGGTCCTCATCAATATTGTCACCTTCTCTGCTTGCTGTAGCGCGTGAGAGTGTGTCAGCAATGTACATGTGCTTGCCTGGTGTGTATGTTACATTTAGATCGTACCTTGCAGCCGTGCGGGTGCCTTGCTCAGCGGCTTGCGCATGATGACCTCTAGAGGCTTATGATCGGACTGCACAGTTACTGGTCTGCCGTAGACATACTGGTGGAATCTCTTAGCAGCGAACACTATAGCCAGCAACTCTTTCTCTATCTGTGCGTACCTCTTTTCTGTGTCGGTGAGTGCTCGTGAGGCATAGCACACTGGGCGGCCCTCTTGCATCAGACAGGCTCCCAGTTCATCCTTTGAGGAATCAGCTTGTAGTGTGAGAGGCTGCTTGTGGTCATAGTACCTCAGCACTGGGGCTTGTGTGAGGGTGGTCTTCAGTGTCTTCAGTGCTGAACTGTGGTGCGGGCACCACTGCCACGCTACATCCTTCTTGAGCAGTTGTCTGAGGGGTGCCGTGAGTGAGGCTTCATTTGGTATGTATTGTGCCAGGAATTTTGTCATTCCCAGCAGACGTTGGAGGCTTTGTTTGTCTTCAGGGTTTGGCATGTCGACGATCGCCCTGACCTTTGTGTCATCAGCTCTCTGTCCTGCTGCCGTGATGATGTGTCCCATGTATTTTACAGTGTCAACTTTAAACTGTATCTTGTCTTTGTTAAATTTCACATTTGCAGTCTTTGCTCTCTCCATCACTTTCTGCAGGATTTCATCGTGTTCCCGCTCTGATGACGCTGCGATGATCATGTCGTCTGCTATCACGTACACACCTGGGATATCACCGAAGGTCTCACAGTTCTTTTGCTGGAACACTTCGCTGGCAGATTTGATCCCGAATGGGAGTCTGAGGAAGCGGAACAGGCCCCACGGCGTGTTGAAGGTGCATAGCTTAGACGACGGCTCATCTAGTTTGATCTGCCAATATCCATCCTTCTCGTCCAGGATGGAGAAGATGGATTTTCCTACTAGCCTGCTGTGCACATCTTCCGGTGTAAGAATGGAGTAGTGTTGACGCTTGACTGCCTCATTCAGCTTGCAAGGATCCAAACATACCCTTAGCGTACCATTCTTTTTCTTTGTGGCAACAAGACTGTTCACCCATTCCGTAGGTTCATTGACAGGAGTTATGACTTTCCTGTTCTGTAAGTCTTCGAGTGTCTCTCTCAGTGCATCCATGATGGACAGCGGTACATTTCTGCACGCGTGAATCATAGGCGTGACGCTGGGGTCCCTGTGTATGTGATGAACTCCAGGAAACTCGCCTAGTCCTGTGAAAACCTCTGCATACCTCTGTAGCAGCTCCTCCTTAGTGGCTGGAGGTTTTGCTAGTTGCGGTGACCTCGATGCGAGCGCCTCGACTCTGCTCACCAGCTGCAGCTCCACACATGCCTCTCCACCCAGTATTGGTTTGTCAGCTCGGCTAGACACATGGAAGTCCAATACAGCCGTATGCTTGGACGTCCGGCATTCTAGAGATGCAACACCATCCGCAGGTAGTCGGGCACCACCAAAAGCAATTAGCACAGTCTTCGTGGGCCTTAGCTGAATTGGACCTGGTAGCTGTCGGAACATGCTCATGGGGAGCACATTTGCGTCTGTATCCAGTTTGAATTTGATTGCTACGCCTCTAACTGTGGCTGTTTCATGCCATACTGTGTCTTTAGCTTGGTGAGCCATCTCATTGTCGTTTCAACTTCCAATCATGCCTATGTATAAGGAGTCAACTTCACTTTCTAAATTATGCACAGTCTTTGCCTTTTGGTAGACGCTTTTCTCAGTGCCTGATTTACATACCTTAGAAAAATGGTTGTTTTTACCACATTTGTGGCACACTGCACCATAAGCTGGGCACTGACGGGGCTCATGTTTATTTCCACATTTGTGGCAGAGAGTTGTTGTTACATGCCTCTTGCTGCTCGTTTTGTTCTTGTTCCAGCTGCCCATGCGCGTTTGCCCTGTTGCTTTCTTTAATGCATCCACTGAGGTGTCTTGGACAACATGTGACGTCTGCATTAGGGCTGAAACGATTACTTGAGTAACTCGAATAACTCGATTACTAAAATTCCTCGAGGCAAATTCTCTTCCTCGAGGCTTCGTTTCCATATAACTAGCTCAATATAACGGCGGCGCTCTGTTTCTCTAGGATGATCATTAGTGGGACAACGCTGTGTTGATTTACGACAGCGCCGTTGAAAGAGACGCTCTGACGTAAAGTAGACGTAAGTTGACGGTGCGAAAGTCAAAATGGCGGAATCAACAAACACCGAGCAGCGAACGGAAGAGACGGGAACGAGAAAAAGAAAAACATGTCAAAAGTTTGGGATCATTACACCCTTACAAGGGAAGAACAGTGTGCAGTGTGTCCATTGTACATTCGATGCTTCAGCATCTGAACCGAAGGCATCCAGCCCACGGAGCGGACCCGAGACAAGGTAACGCTAACGTTAGCATTACACGTAAATACTTATCATTATGTTTGCTAGTTGGGATAAAGGATAGGAAAGAGTGTACATTAATTATGGCTGTATGCAACGGCTAGTTTAGAACGTAAATGGCAACAGGTCATGATGTCCTTAAGAAAATAACCACAGGAAATATAACTTCTTCTATTTGTTTGATTTCTTTAAACCCCAACATGTGATTATTATTATTGTTATGTCATTGTTAAATGTATGCCTTAGGTTTAGGTTGTATTTACCTTTTTTAAATTGTGCAATAAAAATGTCATTTTTTCTAAAAAGGAAACCAATTAGTTTTCATTTCTCTTCAACCCCTTTACTGTCCTGTACAATTCTCCTAAAACGCCTTATCCGATTACTCGATTAATCGATGGAATAATCGATAGAATACTCCATTACTAAAATATCGATAGCTGCAGCTCTACTCTGCATCGCTTTTATTTGTGACTTAGCGAGCTCGGCTGATCTACATGTCTCTATGGCCCTGCGCAAAGTAAGCCATCATCACGTAACAGTCTTTCTTTCAAACGTGCGTCATTTATGCTAAACACTACTTTGTCCCTTATCATGTCATCTTCATGTCTGCCAAACTCACCGTCCTTGCTCTTCTGGCGCAGCTCTGTGATGAATCTGTCCACCGATATTCCTGCTGACATCGTGTGCGACCAGAATTGATGGCGTTCGAAAACGACGTTCTTTCGAGGGCTGCAGTAGTCCGTAAAGGCTTTCAGAACATCCTCCATCGATTCGTCGCCTCCTTCTGGGATGATGGTGAGTGTGTTATACACTTCCAGCGCCTCCTCGCCAATGGTGTGAAGCAGAATGGCTATTTTAACCGTCTCTTCCTTATCCGCCGCACCTGAGGCGGTCATGTACAGCTGGAAACGCTGCTCCCACCTTCTCCAGTTTTCGGCGACATTCCCAGCGAGCAACAGCGGTGGTGGCGGCTTAAACTGTTCCATGTTTGCGCGCTAGCAACGTCAGTTGCCTGCTAGTTGTCAGCGAACTTGTTAAAAGACCGTCCTTGAATTATACCGTGAATCCCACTTCTGACACCATGTTGTGGTTTCACTTACTGTACACTATTGTAGTGTTACTGTTCGTGGGTTACTAACTTAATCACTATCTATACATTGATACACGGAGACGAGGATGCAGCACAAGTCTCATGTTTTACTGGCGGGCTAATCACCCCTAGACAAGAGCAGAGTATTACAGAACACAGTAGTGGTGGCAGTCCAACACCGAGTGCTCGATCCAATACACCACAGAAGCACCCTCAGATATCTGCAGCGGCACCGCAACATGATCAGCTGTCACTCCCTCCGCCGCAGTAGCCATCACCTCAGCAGACCCCAGAGCAGCATTCACAGCATCAGCATCAGGCATGTCAGCAACTGAGATCCTCTCCTTCGCGCTGCTCACCGCTCCTCCCTCCGTCCGGCCCCGTCTGTCTCCTCCGCTTCCATTATTTCACTCATCCCCTCTGCTTCATTGAAAAATCCAGAGGCCCCTCCCCCTTTTCCTGCTTCACAGTCCGGTGCAAAGTGCCCTTGCTCTCCACATTTGAAACACCTAAACTCAGGGCATTCTTTGAAAATATGCCCCGGTTTAATGCACTGCCTGCATGCAGGTATTTGTCCATCGTGCAGCACTCGGAAATATTCCGGACCCGCCTCTGATATGAATTTTGTAGAGTACGGGAGAGAGCGGACTTCCTCGTTAAATCTTACTCGTAGGAAACGCGTACCATCCGCTACATCCGTACCTGGCCATACTCTTCTTTTTATTGTTGACACCGGCATAACTCCCCATTCCTCAAGTCTCTTTTTTATGGTTTCATCCCTCGTACACGCCGGGATGTTCAGGAATGAGACAGTCAGCTCTTTTATTGCGCTCTTCCCTGTACTGAGCTCCGTTGACACGGAGCCCCTCCATTAACTTCTTCCTTCCATTTGTATCCGCCATTGTCCCTTCATAGTTCTTTCACCTTTGATTCTGCATCCCCTCACGGTTCCGCAATCCTTCTTCAATCCTTTCAGAAGGTCCATCACAGACACTTTGTCTCTCGCCGCATCCACCACTCCCTCCACCGTCAGTTCCCTTGAAAACTTCTCTACTTCTTCATTCCTTATTAGCAGAGTCGTTTTTTCCGGTACTTCTGTTGTTATCTCAACTTTTTGTCCATTTACGTTTGTATTCACGGCCTTATTCTTCACAGAATCACTATTTCTTATTAGTTGCTGCGTCACCATCTCGGTCATCCTCACCTCATCCTGCGCACCACCAACCCCTTTCCCTTCTCCCTCCTTTTTTTTTCACCCCCTCCTGATTTTCTGTATAGTCCGTTTGTTTTGCCCTTTTCGTTGTCCTTTCCTGTGTTTCCGTCCCTCTCCACACTCCTCGTCTCCTTTGGTATATCCGTATTCATTTTCCTTATGTCCAGTCCTTGGGTCGATAACCAAGGGTCCACCCAAAAAACACGTAAAAACACACTGGGTGGGGGAGACTAACGCGAAAACAATATGGGTATCACAGAAAAAGAACGAAAAACAAGGGGAAAAAGCACAAGGGCTCGAAATGTTTGTCGGGTGCATGTTGCCGTCAGATCTGCGATGCCACTCTGGTAACAAAGTGGCCGTTACTCATTACGCCACCGACCGGCTCAAACATCGCCACCGCAATCCAGTTAAACTGGAACACCGGATTAACTGGAACACCGGATTAACTGGAACACCGGATTAACTGGAACACCGGATTAACTGGTTGAGTTTGTTTACCTTTTCCGCCAGATGTTGTGGTTGCCAGGTTCGTCATTTTCACGTAATTTGTGTGTCTGAAGTGTGACCACACAACGGAGAAAACCTCGGCGAAAAAACGTTAACATCACCAGTTCATGTAAAATGCACATGTGGAGATCACCTACAGACAACACAAAATATGCTGACCAAAACTAAAAATGAAAATAAACAATATTCAGTCTCTAGCGACGGGATCCGAACCCGTACATTTGGGTAATATATATATCAACCATGAATGTTACTCATTACCGCACCGACCGGCTCAAACAACGCCCTGCTTGAACCATCTAATGTTGTTAGTTTTTGTCAGCTGTTTACAATCACCGTTTATCATGGATGAAATAAACCCCACCATGTTAGCTGGTGATATTCACAATATGACACAGGCAGACGCTGCCAACGCATCCTTAAAATCAGGTTAACGGGTTATAGACCGTCAACCTCTCCATATTTGCCTTTTTAGAGCCGATGGATGGGAGTCGGAGGCGGTGTGTTTAATATAGAACACTTTATTATCCATTTACACACGAACACAACTCAACAGCCATCTACAAATCAGATTCCCGACCGGAACTTTTCAGTCCCACCCCCTAACGGGATCGTGGGGAAACACTCTAACACGTTCCCCACCCACAACAATACAACTGGGAATTATGTCCCTCAATGTGTCACCACCTTTCCGAGAACCAGCACCTTATCGTGGTGGACAGGTTTGTGTGCCCCGATGAACCTGGGGGCTGTGTTGTCTGGAACCTTGTGTTCCTGGTAGGGTCTCCCATGGCAAATTGGTCTCAGGTAAGGGGCCAGACTAAGATTGGTTCAAAAAGACTTCATGAATGAACATCATTGGAAGCGAGGATACCCGGCCCGGAGGAAGCCCGGGGTCCCCTTCTGGAGCCAGGCCCAGAAGGAGGACTCGTCAGCGAGCGTCTGGTGGCCGGGCTTGCCACGGAGCCCGGCCGGGCACAGCCCGAAAAAGCAACGTGGGCAACACCTCCGCTTCTCCGTCCCGCGGGCCCACCACCTACGGGAAACAACGATGGGGTCGGGTGCGCTGCCAGAAGGGTGGCAGTGAAAGCAGAGGGTCTCGACGGACCAGACTCAGGCGACAGAAGCTGACTTTGGGGACGTGGAATGTCACCTCTCTGGGGGGGAAGGAGCCGGAGCTTGTGCGGGAGGTGGAGCGTTACCAGTTGGATCTGGTGGGGCTCACTTCTACGCACAGCGTCGGCTCTGGAACCTTACTTCTGGATAAGGGTTGGACTCTATTCTTCTCCGGAGTTGCCCAAGGTGTGAGGCGCCGAGCGGGTGTGGGGATACTCACAAGCCCCCGGTTGAGTGCCGCTTTGTTGGAGTTTACCCCAGTGGACGAGAGGGTCGCCTCCCTACGCCTGCGGGTCATGGGGGGGAAAACTCTGACTGTTGTGTGTGCTTATGCAACAAACAGCAGTTCAGAGTATTCAGCCTTCTTGGAGACCCTGAAAGAAGTCCTGTATGGGGCTCCTGAAGGGGACTCCTTAGTCTTGCTGGGAGACTTCAACGCACACGTGGGCAATGATGGAGACACTTGGAGGGGCGTGATTGGGAGGAACGGCCCCCCTGATCTGAACCGGAGTGGTGGTTTGTTACTGGACTTCTGTGCTAGTCATGGATTGGCCATAACAAACACCATGTTTGAACATAAGGATGCTCATAAGTGTACGTGGTACCAGAGCACCCTAGGCAGAAGGTCCATGATCGATTTTGTAATCGTATCATCGGATCTGAGGCCGCATGTTTTGGACACTCGGGTGAAGAGAGGGGCGGAGTTGTCAACTGATCACCATCTGGTGGTGAGTTGGGTCGAGTGGCGGGGGAAGCCTCTGGACAGACCTGGTAAGCCCAAACGTGTAGTGCGGGTGAACTGGGAACGTCTGGAGGAGTCCCATGTCCAGGAAGCCTTCAACTCACACCTCCGGCGGAGCTTTTCAGGCATCCCTGTGGAGGCTGGGGACATTGAACCAGAGTGGGCGGTGTTCAAAGCTTCTATTGCCGAAGCTGCGGCGGGGAGCTGTGGTCTCAAGGTCTTAGGTGCCTCAAGAGGCGGTAACCCTCGAACCTCGTGGTGGACACCGGTGGTTAGGGAAGCCGTCCGACTGAAGAAGGAGGCCTTCCGGGATATGTTATCCCTGGGTACTCCTGACGCAGTTGCAAGGTATCGACAGGCCCGAAGGGCAGCAGCCTCAGCCGTGGCCGACGCAAAGCAGCGGGTGTGGGAGAAGTTCGGAGAAGCCATGGAGAAGGACTCTCGGTCGGCACCAAAGTTGTTCTGGAAAACCGTCCAGCACCTCAGGAGGGGGAAGCAGGGTACCATCCAAGCTGTGTACAGTAAGGATGGGGCGTTGTTGACCTCAACTGATAGTGTGTTAGGGCGGTGGAAGGAACACTTTGAGGAACTCCTGAATCCGACAACTCCGCCCTCTATGTTAGAGGCGGAGCTGGAGTATGAAGGGGGATCAATTCCAATCTCACGGGGGGAAGTCACTGAGGTAGTTAAACAGCTCCACAGTGGCAAAGCCCCGGGGGTGGATGAGATCCGCCCAGAAATGCTGAAGGCTCTGGGTGTTGAGGGACTGTCATGGTTGACACGTCTCGTCAACATTGCGTGGAAGTCGGAAACAGTACCGAAGGAGTGGCAGACCGGGGTGGTGGTTCCTCTCTTTAAAAAGGGGGATCAGAGGGTGTGTGCCAATTACAGAGGCATCACATTACTCAGCCTCCCCGGGAAAGTTTACTCTAAGGTGCTGGAAAGGAGGGTCCGGCCGATTGTCGAACCTCAGATTGAAGAGGAACAATGCGGTTTTCGTCCTGGTCGTGGAACGACGGACCAGCTTTTCACTCTCGCAAGGATCCTGGAGGGGGCCTGGGAGTACGCTCATCCGGTCTACATGTGCTTTGTGGATTTGGAGAAGGCGTATGACCGGGTTCCCAGGGAGATACTGTGGGAGGTGCTGCGGGAGTATGGGGTGAAGGGGTCTTTGCTCAGGGCCATCCAATCTCTGTACTCCCAAAGCGAGAGCTGTGTCCGGGTCCTCGGTAGCACGTCGGACCGTTTTCCGGTGAGGGTTGGCCTCCGCCAGGGCTGCGCTTTGTCACCAATCCTGTTTGTGATATTCATGGACAGGATTTCGAGGCGTAGTCGTGGGGGAGGGGGTTTGCAGTTTGGTGGGCTAAGGATTGCACCACTGCTTTTTGCAGATGATGTGGTCCTAATGGCTTCCTCGGTCTGTGACCTTCAGCACTCACTGGATCGGTTCGCGGCCGAGTGTGAAGCGGCTGGGATGAGGATCAGCACCTCCAAATCTGAGGCCATGGTTCTCAGCAGGAAACCGATGGATTGTCCACTCCAGGTAGGGAATGAAGCCTTACCCCAAGTGAAGGAGTTCAAGTATCTCGGGGTCTTGTTCTCGAGTGAGGGAACAATGGAGCGTGAGATGGGCCGGAGAATCGGAGCAGCGGGAGCGGTACTGCAGTCGCTTTGCCGCACCGTTGTGACGAAAAGAGAGCTGAGCCAGAAGGCAAAGCTCTCTGTCTACCGGGCCATCTTCGTTCCTACCCTCACCTATGGTCATGAAGGATGGGTCATGACCGAAAGAACGAGATCGCGGATACAAGCGGCCGAAATGGGATTTCTCCGCAGGGTGGCTGGCATCTCCCTTAGGGATAAGGTGAGAAGTTCAGTCATCCGGGAGGGACTCGGAGTAGAACCGCTGCTCCTTCGCGTTGAAAGGAGCCAGTTGAGGTGGTTCGGGCACCTAGTGAGGATGCCACCTGGGCGCCTCCCTAGGGAGGTGTTCCAGGCACGTCCAGCTGGGAAGAGACCGAGGGGTAGACCTAGGACCAGGTGGAGGGATTATATCTCTTCACTGGCCTGGGAGCGCCTTGGAATCCCCCAGTCAGAGCTGGTTGATGTGACCAGGGAAAGGAAAGTTTGGGGCTCTCTGCTGGAGCTGTTACCTCCGCGACCCTGACGGAAAAGCGGGAGAAGATGGATGGATGGATGGAATGTGTCACCACACAAGCCCCCACAGAATTCACCCATACACAAAGGCCTGTGGCGAGGAGGAACGACAGGCCGACCAACACGACTCTGGAGAACGGGAGCCGGGGAATCGACCTCTGGAGGAAATCCCGCGGAACCGGCAGCGGCTGGCTGTAGACCATTTCAGCCGTGGAGCACTGCAGATCCTCCTTAGGCGCCGTCCTAAGGCCCAGTATAACCCAAGGCAGCTTGTCGACCCAATTACCGTCCAGTAAGCTGGCCTTGAGGGCCGCCTTCATGGAGCGATAGAAACGCCCACAGAGTCCGTTGGTCTGAGGGTGATAAGCAGTTGTCCGTTGGAGTTTAACCCCAAAACCCTCAGCAATGGCGTTCCAGAGCTCGGAAGTCAAAGTCAAAGTCCACTTTATTGTCAAAGTTTCCACATGTGTTATACATACAGAACATTGAAATACCGTTTCTGGCAGTCCCACAGTGCGAAAGAGCCTAGAAAAAATAGGGGGGGTAAAAAGGGGTATACAAAAAAAACCTAAGTAATATATATACATATATTAGACACAAACAACACCGTTTGACAGTAGTGGATCTTTAGTGCAAATAATACTTGCTCGGAAGTGAACTGCAAACCACGGTCTGAGGAAATGTCCAATGGGGTGCAAAAACGACACACCCATGTCGCAATGAAGGCCCGGGCTACATCAGCTGCCGCCGTCGATGCGAGTGGGAACGCCCACGTGACGTGGTTAAACCTTCTCTCTGGCACTTTTTGAGCCAGGAGCGACAGGTTGTGAACCGCCTCGAACACGGAGCATCTCCAGCTGGACGGAACAACTGGTCGCGGCTGGCCCGTGGAGACATCACACAGGAGAGTAGCGCCCGCATCGCCAAAACCAAAACCAAAACCCCCCTCAGGGCCCTGACGCTGGGGTCAGTGACCTGGTCCGCCGCCATGCGGGTTTAGTCGAGGCCCAACTGGACGACCCCGATGATGACCCTCGAGAGGCAGTCTGCAACCAGGTTGGACTTGCCAGCCACGTGCTGGATGTTCTTAGTGAACCCCGAGATGTAGGAGAGCTGGCATTGTCGACGAGCCAACCAAGGCTCCGCCACCTTGGACATGGCGAACGTGAGCGGCTTGTGGTCCACGAACGCCGTAAATTCACGTCCCTCCACCAAAAACCGGAAGTGCCGCACAGCCAACCAGAGTCCAAGGATCTCCTGGTCAAAAGCGCTGTATCTGTGCTCCCTGGGTGTCAGCTGGCGGCTGAAAAAGGCGAGTGGTTGCCAGGCGCCCTCCGACCACTGCTCATGCACTGCACCGACGGCGTAGTCGGACGCGTCAGTGGTAATGTAAATTGGGGCAGTGGATGACGGATGCGCCAAAAGGGTTGCCTGAGCCAGCGCTGTCCTGACCTCTTTGAAGGCAACCTCAGCTTCCGACGTCCAGCTGATCTCCTGGGTTGGGGCCTTACCCTTCAATGCCTCGTACAGCGGCTGCATAATGTGGGCAGCCCGGGCGATGAAACAGTGGTAAAAGGTCACCATACAGAGGAACTCTCGGAGCGAACGAGCCGTGTGCGGGCGAGAAAAAGCTGTGACAGCTTCAACCTTCACCGGCAGGGGTGCCGCGCTGGCCTTGGTGATGCGGTGCCCAAGGAAGTCAATTTCGGACATCCCAAACAGACACTTAGCAAGGTTGATTATCAACCCGTGTTGGCTGAGCCTTGTAAAAAGGGTTCGGAGGTGGGAAGGGTGCTCCTCTGCCGAAGTGCTGGTGACCAGTATGTTGTCCAGGTAGACGAACACAAATGGCAAGTCCCGTGGCACCGAATCCATCAGGTGCTGGAATGATTGAGCAGCGTTCTTGAGCCCGAACGGCATCCGCAGGAACTCAAACAACCCAAATGGCGTTATCGCCGCCGTTTTGGGAACGTCCCGGGGATGTACGGGCATCTGGTGGTAACCACGTACCAGGTCCACCTTAGCAAACACAAGCTTACCTGCCAGGTACGCCAAAAAGCCAAAAATTTCAGAGGTGGAAACAGGGAGCTGCAAGAGGCCTTTGCTGCTCTGGAACCGTCTCTTCAAGAGAAACTGAGTGAACAGAGTATCACTTTCCGCTTCAATTCCCCACTATCTCCACACTTTGGTGGCGCCTGGGAACGAGAGATTCGATCTGTCAAAGCTGCTCTCCAGGTCGTCCTACAGGGTCAGATCGTGGCAGAGGAAGTGCTCCTCACAGTGCTCATCGAAGTGGAGGGAATCCCTAATTCAAAGCCGCTTGGCTATGTGTCATCCGACATCGCAGATGAGGATCCCATTACTCCAAATCTGCTGCTCATGGGGCGGCGAGATGCCTCTCTCCCTCAGGCAGTATATGGACCAGGAGAGCTTCTCGGCAGACGTAGATGGAGACACAGCCAAGTCATCGCCGACCAATTCTGGACTCAGTTCACCCAGCGTTACCTCCCAAGCCTGCAGCAACGTCAGAAGTGGCAGCAGTCCACTCCAGATCTGACAGTGGGGCAAGTGGTAATGGTTGTAGACTCACAACTGCCACGTGTTCTTTGGCCTGTGGGCAGAGTCAAACAGGTGACGCCAAGCCCTGATGGAAGGATCAGGGTGGCAGACGTGGCTATAGGGAAGCACACCTATCGCCGCTCCGTCGCCAAACTCGTCATCCTGCCGGAGATGCCTGCTGAGGATGCAGTCATAGTAACAGGGACTTTTACGGGATCCTAATGTGCTGTGCACATTAGGGGCGGCTCTATAAAACTCCCCCGTTAGTTGGACTATTCCATGTGACCCCTAGCCAGAATTACAAGTGGTCTCAACCATGTGGCGCAATTTCGCAACGTGCACTTGCTGTTCAGTGGAAGCAAGGACACTGATGGCGATCAGACTGTCTCTATTGTGTGATAACCGCATAACTGTGATATAGTGTTGGCGGAGTCTGTGTTGTGGACGTGCGTGTGCGTGCATGAAAAATGTAAGTGCATGTAGTCTTGTCCAGTTGAGCGTTCAGGAAGTTTATGTCCGCAATTACCCGCTAACTCCGTAAATGAGGTTAGTTAGCCATAGCAGCTAGCCTTGCCATGCGGAGCACGTGGCAGCCCAGCCTGTATTAATGTATAACGCTATCACCCATTAAGTGCAGGGCTAATGTAAGCATTATTATGTACACTACAGTTATTATATAGAATCGTGTGCATTCCTGTACTTTGTTATGTGTGTATGTTATAATAGTTAGGCCTCGTGTATTAGCATATGTCGGTGCTATGCTGTTGCGGCCTTTGGCCAATAGAGGTCAGCATAGGCCAGCCAATTGTGCCTGTTCTTAATGTAGATGACAACTGTGTATGTTGGCAATGAAAATCTTATGTCCCATGCTCCTCCAACAACTCAACATACATGGTGCAATAAGTTAAATAAAATAGTGCAAAAAGAGAGAAGAATATTTACAATAACAACAATAAAGATTTGAGGATGTGAAATATATACATATGTGGAATACATTGAGAGTATTTACATACTTTACTCTGTTGAATGAGGAGGTATGGACAGATGCATATATTACGTATAACAGATGTATATGGCAGATGTATATAATATATAGATAAAACTGTCTCTGAGTCTGGTGGTCTTGGTCCGGATGCTGCGGTACCGTCTGCTAGACGGCAGCAGACAGAACAGATTGGTGCTGGGGTGATGGGGGTCCTTTAATATCCTACCGGCCTTCTTCCTACACCGCTGGGTGTAGAGGTCCTCCATTGATGGCAGCTCCGTCCTGGTGATGTGCTGAGCACAGGGCTTGCAATTAACGATGTCCCGATGTCCCGATGTCCCGGGGACCATAAAAATTCCTACTGGGACACAAATATATTTTGTCTGGGACTATTTCGGGACAGTGAAAAAAAATTCAAAGTAAACTTCGAAATTGGTGTTATTTGCAAAGTCATTAAATATGAGTATCTTTTTCGGTTTGAATAATTTAATAAAAACGTGTGAACGGCGAAACTATAGAAGGTTGACGTTCTCGCGGCACCTCACGAGGGGGCTGTCAAATCATAGCATGCATTCTACGTCATCCACTCTGCCGCTGACTGCTGCTAGCTAGATTCGCGCCACTGCAACGTTCATAGAGCGAGAGAATACACCGTCATCAACGACAGTTAAACAAAAGAAGAAAGAAATGCTGAGGTGGTTGAATAAAAAGCCCCCTGATGCAAGCCCCGATACTGCCGACTCCCGAAACGAAGACATCCCAAGTCCTGGTCATGATTCATCGTCTTCCACTGTGGTAAGTTAGTTGTCTTAAGTGTCAATGTTAGCTACGCTAGCTAGTGCTCAGCAATAGCTAACGCTAGCTACTGAAGTGTGCCTTACAATGCATATAAACGTCCTAAAATGCGGTCTCATGTTCTTTTGAAGTTTGTGAAAATGATGTGAAATACAGTTGACCAGAATAAGAGGTGTAGCCTATCATTTTTGTATTTTCTTTGTCAGCCAGTCAGTGACTAGGCTAAAATCTTTAGCTGTAAAAACGTAAGGCAGTTAGCTAATCATTCTTTTTTTAGTCCATGAGCCATGAGGGGTTTTTGGTCAAGAACATCAAGTCAGATTGGGTGACGATTAGAAAGGGGGTCGCAAGGTAATTTTAGTTTGTCAATCAACTTTGGTATGAGAATAATGTGTCATGTTAAGAGAGAGTAATGTTCCAGTTGTTTTTGTGCCTAGCTAATCTCCCAGTAGATTTTGCCCGCAAAAGCAAGGCTACAATGTGCATTAGTGATGGCACGTTCGCGAACAGGCAGTTCGATCGAACGTGTCTTTAACAAGAACGAACTGACCTGATCATTGTGCATGTCTGCATTTTTTGGGATCAGGGCTCCCCCAACAGGCCCAAAAAAATACGTGTATATCTGTTGAAACCAAAGACTAAAATAATGCTGTAGAAAAATATCAAAATGACTAAGATTATAATGCTCATACAAATGTTGCATTTCACCACTTTTGTAATAACATTTCTTCTACAATTGATAATGTTTTTGTCTTCTACATCTATATTAAAACAAAACAGGGGTCTGGCTCAAAGACATCATCGGGGCTTTAAGACAAAGTTTTATACAGCATTGTACCCTACCATGTTATGTAATGTTATATCAGATTATTATAACATGAACATATGTTTTGTCTTAACTAAATTCAGGAGCTGCAAGTGCCCAAGGACAGAGGAGTCTATGAGGCAAAGAGGAAGAGGAAGCGGCTTCCTGAATGGAGGCAACAATACCCCTTTGCCGAGTTTGATCCAGCTGCCAAAATGATGTACTGCTCAACATGCAGATCCTTCCCAGCAAAGGCCAAAGACAGTTCTTTGTTCATCGGTGTAAGTGGCGACAGTGTACATGTGAGAACACTAAAAATGCACGTCCTTACATCTGCTCACAATGATTGTGAGAAGGCTCTCAGAGTACGGGAGAATCCTGAGAACGCACCTCTGCCAAACTGTCTTCTAAGAATGGATCAGGGTGTTAAGGATAAATTAATCAAGCTATTTAACATAGCATACTATGTTGCAAAGGAGGAGGAACCCTTTACAAAATCACATACAAAAATGACCACGCTTGTCAGACATTCATAGACAACATAGCTAAAACCATGAACAAGTCTTTGGAAGAGAAGATAAAGGCTGCAAGATTTTTTTCTATAATGTCTGACTTCTGTTGACCGATCAGTGCAGGACCAGGAGATCATTTATGTCACTTATATTGAAAATGGTCTACCTGTCAACGTCATGTTGACTATGGTGACATTGCAGCATGCTAACAGCCAGGGCATCCTAGACGCCATAATGTCTGGACTTCACCAAGCTGGGCTTTCAGAAGATGACCTAAAGGCAAAGTTGGTTGGGTTCGGATGTGATGGGGCCTCTGTGATGATCGGGCATAGAAATGGAGTGTCTGCCAGGCTGAAAGAGTTGTTTGGATCGCTGGTGACCATCTGGTGTGTGGCTCATCGTCTTGAGCTGACCGCATTAGACAGCATGAAATCTTTTCCAGCTCTCACTGAAGCAAATTATCAACGGAATCTTCAAACACTACCATACATCAGCCAAAGCTAGCCGTGAGCTCAAGACTGTGGCAGAAGCCCTCAACATACATCTGGTCAAACCAGGGACTATCGATGGTACACGGTGGCTTCCGCACACACTCCATAGTTTGTCAGCCCTTATCAGGAACTACCAAGCCATCCTTTTCCATTTGGAGAGCCACGCAAGTGACATGGATGATAAAGAAGCAAGTGACCTCATGAAGGGGTGGGCCAGCCACACTGTGAAAGGACTTAAGCAATTCAAGACAGTCATTTTTGTTCATCTTCTTCTTGACATTCTCAGTGAGCTGAAAGACCTAAGCCTTCTCTTTCAGAGGGATGGGCTGACACTACAGATGGTGTCAGATGGACGATACAAATTTAAATTTGGGACACTGCTGGTTATATCCGGGACAGTACAAAGTAGAATTCGGGACAGTTGTGGGACACTGCGGAAAAAAGTTAGTTTCGAGCCCTGGCTGAGCAGTTTTCACCACCCTCTGTAGAGTCTTCTGGTTGAGGGCGGTGCAACTGCCATACCAGGCGGTGATGCAGCCAGTCAGGATACTCTCGATGGTGCACCTGTAGAAGTTGCAGAGTATCCTGGAGTCCATGTTGAACTTCCGCAGCCTGCGGAGGAAGAAGAGCTGCTGTCGAGCCGTCTTGGATATGAGGTTCAAAAGGTTCACTAGTTAACGGCTCAGTGCAACTAGTTAACTAGTGCGCATTTGGGATCCACTAGTACTCCTAGTAAACATTTTAAGCCTCACTAGTTAACTAGTTCGCCAATTTTCTGCTTCTTTTTTATAACTAGTTAACATGTCAGAGTTTTTGCAGCACACTAGTGTTAGAAATAATCAATATATTGGAGCGGAACTTTAAAAGATAATTCACTGTTTCTGGACGGATCATATTTGTCCACTTCCGGTAGTAACAGGATGTTGTTTTTAGCCTCAGATAGCATAAAGCTAATATTGTATTGTATATATGAGTAGAGGGAGAAGGACCAGTGGAGTTACAGACTAAACACACCGCCTCTACCTCTCACTCATTATGCTGCAATGATACAGTTGCCTGTTTAATACCTGATAAACCTCAGAAGGATTGCATAATTCGCCTTATTCACCTGGCGGCCATTTTGAAACTCGAACGAGGCTGAGGGGTACACAAACCCGGAAGTTTGACTCCGACGCATACGATCTATGGAAGATTCAGCAGCACCAGCAATGGAAACTCCAGTGTGGACCACCAACCTTTCTTGTTTGCCAGAATTAACAATTCAAAATGTGGAGCAGTGGGCCAGTACCGACTGCAACATCCCCCGGGCGGTGTTAATTAAAGGATACAGTAACTGGATCGAAGGTTTTATCCACGACATTGAAGGTAAGAATGGACGCTAATTTACCTCAGTTTCTGCTAGCGTGTAGCAGCTAGGGGTAGTAAGCTTAGCTGTGATATGGAGTTGTTGACTGTACTATGTTTGATTTGATTTAAAACTTAACATGTATTTAATCGACAGTTAATAGGAGCCCAACACACATATTTGTGAGGGCTAGGTCTTTTCCCTCGGTGCGGAAAAATGAGTCACCGTACAACATACAGGTATCATAGTGCTAAGTGGGCAAACTGCTCAGTTCGCAGAGCAGTGCCACAGTTTAAACCAGCTTGCTAAATGTTCATTATGAGTTTTATCAACGATGTACCTTTCCCTGTCTGACTGAAAATAACATGTTGATTTTATCTCATTAACATGTTATCTCTAGTTGATGTAATATCACATAAGCCTCATTGATATCTACTCAAATACAGTATTATCTTGTTTCAAATTAGCAAAGCCAGACAGCGCTAGGTGCATGTTGCTATTGCTTGATGTTGCTTAAAACTCAATAAAACTTACCTTAAAATTACGACCAGGATCCCTTCTGATTTTTACTATCCATTGCCGACGTAGTCCATGATCGATGGGGAAACGGTGAAAAGTTTGTCCTCGGTTAGATTTTTTCCTTTTTGATGATGTGCATTGGGGAACACAGCAGTGAGGCGCCATTGAAATCGCGTTGTGAGAACTCCCGGAAGTGGTAAGTGTACCCCTCAGGCTCGGTGGAACGTTCGAGGTGAATAAGGCGAATAGAATGTTGTAGGTCAGAGCTCCAGGACTTCGCTAACAAGATGGCGACGTCATAAGAGGACCCGCCCCCGACGACGTCAGCCTATAGAAGAGTCCGGAGAACCCCATGTGACAAGCGGCCAACAGGATCCAGCCCCCGCTACCAACCAATGAGAGCACGAGAGCGGAGCACGTCTTATTTTGAAGTTGTTTATTGTATGGTCGGAAAGGGGTGGTTCTATAGAACATGTTTGTATTGTAGAATCGAGCTCTCTTTTGTTCCGGACCGCCAGACAGGAACTACTGCTGAGCTCCACTCAGTCAGCGGCCTGTGGACGCGTGTCCCGGGCTATTGAGCCACAGCTGTGACACTTTTGTAAAACCTACTACTGCATCCTTTAATTAAACACTCCTTTTATAACTTTTAAGGGAGTTTTGCTTTCTTTCTTTTAAACCGACTCCTGGGCTTCAAATAAACGAACATTTCTTACACTAGTTAACTAGTAAGACTTTTAGCGTCACTAGTACGGTCAGAGGGCCACTAGTCCATCTAAAAGCATACTCCTTGGGACTTTAGAGCTACTAGTGCAGCTCCTGGCGTCACTTGTAAGGCTTAAGTAGGAACTAGTCGGACAACAGTGCCAGTAGTTGCTGAAAAATAATGACAAGTAAAATGTTTTGTTCAACTAGTAAAACAAAGTGCCAAACTAGTGTGATCATATATCTAACAAGTGCTGCCAAAGGGCTAACTAGTGTAGGCAACTGCCGTCTGATATCAAACGGCTCGCCGTAGTCCAGAGCCACGTGGGGAGAGTGATCTGTGCTCATGGTCTGTGAGCTTAATGATTAGTCTGGAGCTTTAAGACTTTAGTGTTTAATACAACAATTATTTCTCCACAAACATGAACTAACACATTCCTCAGAGCACACATAACAAAATCTCACAAATTTACTTTTTTGCGCTAAATATAATCACAAATGAAATTGTCTTCAAATAACGGCTAACTGCTAACGGCTAACGGCTAACAGCTAGTCATTATTCCAGCACAGATCTCTGGTGAGTAAACGTTTATTTGTAATGCTCAGCTGTCTTTATGTAAATGATTTATCAGGTCCTGTTTGCTGTGAGAGAATTTGAGTTGTTGTGTTGGTGTTAGTTAGCATAAATGTGTTTTTAAATATATGCTAATTGCTTATAAGCGTCTTCATTCACCATGACGTAGCATTTCTCCCATTGAAATGAATGGGGTTGTTCACCTAGCAGCTAACGCTAAGCTAATCGGTTTTAACAGTTTAGCTCATTACAGATAGATCTATATACTTTATTTAAATCAATATTTATCCCAAAGTGGGAACTTATTGTGTCCCAGCAGCAGTGTTGTCAATCAGGACACGAGTTAAACATTTAAAACAAACTATAAGATATAATAAAAATGTAAATGAACATTAGCATCAAGTATGAACACATTCACAACAGAATTTAAATCACTATGGTATAGTATAATATAATCTACAGTCTCACTAGCTAATGTTTGGTCTGTGTTAACTAAATGATAGTCAATGACACAGATAGCTTTAAATATCACCAGTTCAAACAACCATTAACATTCAGTCACTTTATGTGAATAAAGTCATTTTAATGGAATAAAATGACCACACTTGAGCTGTAAGTTGCTTTACGGTTGATGAATAATCACATCTAAATATTTGTATTATATTTATTATTATTTATACAGAAAACCAATCAGAGTTTTTGCAATAAGAGCATTTTTTATAATAACGATTAAAGTGATTTTCATTAACGTTAATAACTATTGGACTTTCTGCCCTCTGCTTAAGATCAGACTTGCTGAATTGATCCTACAGTAGATGTGGGACATGTTTTCGTTGCAGCAGCATAGATAAAACAGTACTGCACATAATGTGATCAAATCATCTGAAAATAGAAGATTAACAGAGCTAAATAACTCTTTAAATTCCTCCTCTTCACTCCGTACAGTTTTCCTCCTGAGAATCAGAAGACGCGCTCCATCAGGATCCAGTGTTCCCAGTGAGCAGACTCTGACAGAACATCAGAACTCCCAGTGTTTCCAGCAGCTTGATGAACACAGCCCCAGGTTTGTGTTCATCTCTGAATGGTGTGTGTGTGTGTGTGTGTGTGTGTGTCGCTGTAAACATGTTTCTCTGCCAGGACGTCCTCTTTTCTTCTCATCCCTGGGGAGGAAATAGCTCATAATGACTTTATTCTGAGCCTATTTATCCCAAAGTGTATTCACATGTTATATACATACTGGTCTCTGTTAGTAACTCTCCTTTATTACCATTAGCTTACTGGTTTCTGTCAGGTAGCCCCCCCCCCCCGAGTGACAGAGTGTCCTGGGGCTGTGAGTTTCTCCTCCTCAGTGAGACAGCTTTATTACTCTGCTGTCTCTGTAACACTGTGGTGTGTAGCAGTGTGTGTGTAGCAGCATGTCCTGACTGCACACACCTGTAGGAGTGATTCCTGTAGAGGTGGCTAATGCTACTGCTAACACTAAGGTCCGACAGGTGCTGCTGAATATGATCTATTGATCCTTCAGCTCGAGAACCGTCTCTGCGTGTGTTGGATTGAGATTGGACAGATTGAACCTGAAACACTTTAACCAGCTCTTGTTCCTCTGTGGTTTGACTGTTATGCCCCGGGAAGGATAACAGATAATGAGATAACGAGCAGATTAATTAATGATTTCCTCAGATTATAACTTGTCAACTTGAATTATAATTGGATAATTGTCAGCAGACCTGCCAAACTCTCAGGCTCTCCACTGTTTGTCAGATATATGGAGATATCGGCCTAAGGAAATATAATATTGATTATTCTCTGGTATTTACTGACAAGGAACGGTGAAATTAAATGGGTTAATGATAATTAATTGATAGTTGCATATGGGCAGAGATGTGACACTACTTTCCCCCACATCATTAAACTTTGTATAGTTTTGCTTGATTTAAAGCCATTGAACTGTGTCCGTATATTTAATATAATATCTTTAATAAGTTGTACTTGGATCAGCGCCTCAGTTCCCCTCATACTGTACCTTATAGAAACACCCGAGATGTTTGTTGTGTTGCTGTTAGTTGTGTTATTCCACCAGCAGGGGGCAGTGCTCAGTCTCTGTGGAGCATCTTTCACACATTTTAGTTTTCACTCTGTGACACTGATAAACACCGGAGTACATTCTTCAAAATGAAAATCTAGATCCTCTCCTGACCCATCACTGAGCTTCCTGTTGATGTTTATATAATTTAAGTCACTCTCAGTAGAACACACCTTACCTAGCCAGGTTTACTAACAGGCTGAACTGATGTCTGATGATCAGTGGGATTAAGGATGTCATGATGTCAGGAGTTTATACCAATACCAGTAAATCTAAACCACATCGGCTGCTGGTTCTGGAAGTGAGGAGGAGGAGGAGGTCCTGAGGTTAGAGGTGTGTGTATCAGCAGCTGGATGGATGCACAGTGTGTGTATCAGCAGCTGGATGGATGTACAGTGTGTGTGTCAGCAGCTGGATGGATGTACAGTGTGTGTATCAGCAGCTGGATGGATGTACAGTGTGTGTGTCAGCAGCTGGATGGATGTACAGTGTGTGTGTCCGCAGCTGGATGGATGTACAGTGTGTGTGTCCGCAGCTGGATGGATGTACAGTGTGTGTGTCCGCAGCTGGATGGATGTACAGTGTGTGTGTCCGCAGCTGGATGGATGTACAGTGTGTGTGTCAGCAGCTGGATGGATGTACAGTGTGTGTATCAGCAGCTGGATGGATGTACAGTGTGTGTGTCAGCAGCTGGATGGATGTACAGTGTGTGTGTCAGCAGCTGGATGGATGTACAGTGTGTGTGTCAGCAGCTGGATGGATGTAAAGTGTGTGTGTCAGCAGCTGGATGGATGTACATTGTGTGTGTCAGCAGCTGGATGGATGTACAGTGTGTGTGTCAGCAGCTGGATGGATGTACAGTGTGTGTATCAGCAGCTGGATGGATGTACAGTGTGTGTATCAGCAGCTGGATGGATGTACAGTGTGTGTGTCAGCAGCTGACTCACCTGTGGGAGTGAACGTCTCAGCAATAGTACGGTGTGTCATACAGCAGGGATAAACAGCAGGGTGTGTGATGCAGGACACACCCCTAACACACTCTCTCTCATTCAGCTGCTCAGTAATCAGCTGCTCCTCACCCTACTCACTCACACACACACACACACACACACACACACACACACACACACACACCCAACATGGAGATTATAAAATAACTAATAAACTAATGTAGTTCTGTCTCCCCCCATGATGGAGGAACCCCTGCGTTGAGGTGGTGTTACCTGGTTGACAGGAAGTGCTGCCAGAAAGCCAATCACAGGGCAGGCTTCAGGAGCTCAGTGCTGTTGACACACACGTGTACCAACAGTCTGATGTAAACACCACACCAGGACGGAGCTGCCATCAATGGAGGACCTCTACACCCAGCGGTGTAGGAAGAAGGCCGGTAGGATATTAAAGGACCCCCATCACCCCAGCACCAATCTGTTCTGTGCTGCTGCCGTCTGGCAGACGGTACCGCAGCATCCGGACCAAGACTACCAGACTCAGAGACAGTTTTATACCACAGGCTATAAGACTACTGAACTCCTGAGCTCTGTGAATGTGTACTCACATCTTTTATAGTACACACACATATATACATATATATTATACACATCTGCCATACATATCTGTTTATAGTACACATATCTATATATTACACATATCTGCCATACACATCTGTTATACATAATATATGCATCTGTCCATACCTCCTCATTCCACAGTGTAAAGTGTGTAAATACTCTCAATGTATTCCACATGTGTATATATTTCACATCCTCAAATCTTTATTGTTGTTATTGTAAATATTCTTCTCTCTTTTTGCACTATTTTATTATCTTATCTGCACCATGTATGTTGAGTTGTTGGAGGAGCATGGGACATAAGATTTTCATTGCCAACATATACGCTGTATCTGCTGTGCATATGACAAATAAAACCTTGAAACCTAAACACACACATCACGAACAACAGTCATCTATGATACAATAACCACTGTTCAAAGGTCAAGTTCTGAACAGGAAATACATGTAGAATCTCCCATTAAAACATCCTTAGAGGTGCTGGGAAGTTCTCGGCTGGTTCCGAGGTTTATTTCCCCCAAAGTGAGTCTGACCTCCCCAGAGCATCCCCAGCTGACAGCAGGACCACAGGCTGGATTCATACCATCCTCTTCACAGCAACAAGTTCATCTGTTGGCAACCAGTCATCAAATACCAGTGTGTTTGGGGTCCCTGTGTGTGTGAGGATCATAATGAGTGTGTTCTGCAGACTCTCAGCTCCCCCTCTCATTGGCTGCCTGCTGATTGTCCTGTGAGCTGGAAGCTGCTCACATTCCTGTGTGATGAGTCGCTCTGCAGTACTTTTCCATCAGTCACCCTTCACAGTAATTACACACAACACAACAGACACACAACCTCTTGCTGCATGTGTGTGCACGCTGCACTCTGTCCTCACACACACACACACTCAGATACTAATGGTGTTGTAAGAGAACTGGAAGGCCTGCAGGGGTAACATGATGCACAAATCCTCATGTCGTCAGTCGGAGATTTATTTATTTTGTATTCTTTTTTCAGAATATTCTTTTTCTGCAAGCGAAAATATTAAAACATTTCAGAAAAACAATGAGAGAAATGTATATTTCTAAAAAGATTTGTTTATTTTAGAAAAGATATACTTTATTGTTTGAATATTTTTAGAAATATATATTTATTTCAAATTTGTTTCCTGAAATGTTTTAGTATTTAAAAAAATATACAGACATTTTTCTGGACTCAAAGATTTTCCCACAAAAAACATTTCAGAGAAGAAAAAAAAATCTGAAAAGAACCCGGCATTTTCATTCCCGATTTCTGTGATTTTCAGAAGAACAAATGACAAAGAATTTCATTCTGAGATTTTGTTCTTCTATATTAATCTCTCGGTAAAAAGAATTTTCCGGAAGCACCATTTAATGAAAACAAAGGATCTGAATAGATGAGTCACAACGAGATGCCTACATTTATATATATTTATAGTGAAAGAGTTTTACTTTATTGAACTGGCCGTACTTCATGATTATTCACTGGTAATGGTCTCTCCTCACATGGTGGGTCATACAGAGGATCTGAGCTGCTGGTCACTGACTGCAGAGCATTTTATCAACAGATGGTTCACAAACTGAGTGAACCTGCTTCACACAGCTGTGCTCGCTGCTGTCCATCAGGAGCGTCTGTATTTCTGATTCAAGCACAAGTTAAATGTGTTCCTGGAGCTTTGAATCCAGACTGCGGTTGCATCGTCTGGATAAAATAAAATGACCTTGAAATGATTCGAAAAGATTGAAACAAAACCTCAGAATGAGATTGTTTTTTCTAAATTCAGAAATGTTCTGAAGAAAAAATAATTCCAGAAAAAAATCAGAAAAACATTCATTTTATTTCAGTTACAAAAAATCTGAAATATCATACAAATATTTCTGAAATGCTTCAAAAAAACAAATCCCTGAATCAGATTTATAACCCTAACCCTATTTTTTCCGAAAATGGAAATGGCCCTTCAGGGGCCTGTGTCGTCTGGGTTTAAAGCAGTTCCCGGTGCTGACCCTCGGCCTCACTCTGTATTCAGTGGAGCTTTGAAGTTGAGCTGCAGGAGGCTATTGAAGCTCCGGGAGGGTGGGGTCAGGGGTCCTCAGGGAGCCGGACCCTCAAAGACCTGGATCCACAGAGGCTCCACAGGGCCCCCCTCAATGACTGGACTTCCACTGGTTTGAAGAACTGCTTCAGGACTATAGAGGAGGCTTTTCAATAATGCACACACTGCATAAAGCAGGAATGGGGGGGGGTTCTTCTTATTGTTCAGCTTTTATTTCTCATGTTTCCCTCCGGCAGACACTTCTGGATCCTCCTGTTAGCTGCTCCAGCTTATAGAGGAGAGGGTGTTGAATATGGTCTGTCTGTGTTTCAGAAAGTCGACTCGGTCGTCATCAGCCGCCCTGGAGGGACGTCTGCAGAGCACAGTGAGGAGCATCCACACGCACGCTCTCACACACACACACACACACACACACACACACACACACACACACACACACACACACACACACACACACACACACACACACACACACACACAGTAAACAGCTTTCAGACACACCTTTGAGACACACCTTCAGAAACACCTTTCAGACACACCTTCAGAAACACCTTTCAGACACACCTTCAGACACACCTTTCAGAGACACCTTCAGACACACCTTTCAGACACACCTTTCAGAAACACCTTCAGACACACCTTCAGAGACACCTTCAGACACACCTTCAGACACACCTTTCAGACACACCTTCAGACACACCTTTCAGACACACCTTCAGAAACACCTTTCAGACACACCTTCAGACACACCTTCAGACACACCTTCAGACACACCTTTCAGACACACCTTCAGACACACCTTCAGACACACCTTCAGAGACACCTTCAGAGACACCTTCAGAAACACCTTCAGACACACCTTCAGACACACCTTTGAGACACACCTTCAGAAACACCTTCAGAGACACCTTCAGACACACCTTCAGACACACCTTCAGAGACACCTTCAGACACACCTTCAGACACACCTTCAGACACACCTTCAGAAACACCTTCAGACACACCTTCAGAAACACCTTCAGACACACCTTCAGAAACACCTTCAGACACACCTTTCAGACACACCTTCAGACACACCTTTCAGACACACCTTCAGACACACCTTTGAGACACACCTTCAGAAACACCTTTCAGACACACCTTCAGACACACCTTTCAGACACACCTTCAGACACACCTTTGAGACACACCTTCAGACACACCTTCAGACACACCTTCAGAGACACCTTCAGACACACCTTTGAGACACACCTTCAGACACACCTTCAGACACACCTTCAGAAACACCTTTCAGACACACCTTCAGAGACACCTTTGAGACACACCTTCAGACACACCTTTGAGACACACCTTCAGACACACCTTCAGACACACCTTCAGACACACCTTGAGACACACCTTCAGACACACCTCAGAAACACCTTTGAGACACACCTTCAGACACACCTTCAGACACACCTTCAGACACACCTTTGAGACACACCTTCAGACACACCTTCAGACACACCTTTGAGACACACCTTCAGAAACACCTTTGAGACACACCTTCAGACACACCTTCAGACACACCTTTGAGACACACCTTCAGAGACACCTTCAGACACACCTTGAGACACACCTTCAGACACACTTTCAGACACACCTTCAGACACACCTTCAGACACACCTTCAGACACACCTTCGAGACACACCTTCAGACACACCTTTCAGACACACCTTCAGACACACCTTTGAGACACACCTTCAGACACACCTTTGAGAAACACCTTCAGACACACCTTCAGACACACCTTCAGAGACACCTTCAGAAACACCTTCAGACACACCTTTCAGACACACCTTCAGAAACACCTTCAGACACACCTTTGAGACACACCTTCAGACACACTTTCAGACACACCTTCAGACACACCTTCAGACACACCTTCAGACACACCTTCAGACACACCTTCAGACACACCTTCAGAAACACCTTCAGAAACACCTTCAGACACACCTTCAGACACACCTTCAGAGACACCTTCAGACACACCTTCAGACACACCTTCAGACACACCTTTGAGACACACCTTCAGACACACCTTTGAGAAACACCTTCAGACACACCTTCAGACACACCTTCAGAGACACCTTCAGAAACACCTTCAGACACACCTTCAGACACACCTTCAGACACACCTTCAGACACACCTTCAGACACACCTTCAGACACACCTTCAGAAACACCTTCAGAAACACCTTCAGACACACCTTCAGACACACCTTCAGAAACACCTTCAGACACACCTTTGAGACACACCTTCAGACACACCTTTGAGACACACCTTCAGACACACCTTCAGACACACCTTCAGAGACACCTTCAGACACACCTTTCAGACACACCTTCAGACACACCTTCAGAAACACCTTCAGACACACCTTCAGAGACACCTTCAGAAACACCTTCAGACACACCTTCAGACACACCTTCAGACACACCTTCAGAAACACCTTCAGACACACCTTCAGACACACCTTCAGAAACACCTTCAGACACACCTTCAGAGACACCTTCGAGACACACCTTCGAGACACACCTTCGAGACACACCTTCAGACACACCTTCAGACACACCTTCAGAGACACCTTCAGAAACACCTTCAGACACACCTTCAGACACACCTTCGAGACACACCTTCAGACACACCTTCAGACACACCTTCAGAGACACCTTCAGACACACCTTCAGAAACACCTTCAGACAGAGATCTCACATTTATTAGTATGACTCACAGTTGTGTTTACTTGTCTCGTGGTGAATAAAACTAAAACCAGCCTTTACAAAGTCTAACAGATAAACTAACTTAGATCTTCTTTATATTAAGTTGTACATATGATCAATGAATGTAAAGGCATTGTGGGAATTGTAGTCTTTTATAGTCCATGGACTACAGAGTCCTGGCTCTAGCAGACTGTATGTATGCGGAGTGAAGAGGACCCTCAGTGATCATCTGGGGAGAGAAACAGGCCTCACTCACTCACACACACTTCTCTCTTTTTGCACTATTTTATTATCTTATCTGCACCATGTATGTTGAGTTGTCTGAGGAGCATGGGACATAAGATTTTCATTGCCAACATAAACGTTGTATATGCTGTGCATATGACCAATAACACCTTGAAACCTTGAAACGCCCTCTCATTACTGCAGGTCGCAGCTTGTTATTCATTAATTCAGATTTCTCTCCAGAGACTCGGAGCCCCTCTGAGGACCCTATGGGGTCAGAGGTCAGTGATGTTAGGAGCCCAAGCTGCCACTTAGCATTAGCCCAGACAACACACACACACACACACACACACACACACACACACACACACACACACACACACACACACACACACACACACACACGCATACACACACACAAACAAACTAGGCTGATGTTAGCATTTCCTAGCCCCTCGGTCCGGTTTCTGATGTCTCTACTGTCAGGGTCTCTTCAGTTAGGATCTCTGCAGTCTTTGTGTCTGCAGTCAGGGTCTCTGCAGTCTTTGTATCTGCAGTCAGTGTCTCTGCAGTCAGGGTCTCTGCAGTCAGGGTCTCTGCAGTCAGGGTCTCTGCAGTCTTTGTGTCTGCAGTCAGGGTCTCTGCAGTCTTTGTGTCTGCAGTCAGGGTCTCTGCAGTCATGGTCTCTGCAGTCAGGGTCTATGCAGTCTTTGTCTCTGCAGTCAGGGTCTCTGCAGTCAGGGTCTCTGCTGTCAGGGTCTCTGCAGTCTTTGTATCTGCAGTCAGGGTTTATGCAGTCAGGGTCTCTGCAGGCAGGGTCTCTGCAATCAGGGTCTCTGCAGTCAGGGTCTCTGCAGTCTTTGTATCTGCAGTCAGGGTCTCTGCAGTCAGGGTCTATGCAGTCAGGGTCTCTGCAGTCAGGGTCTCTGCAGTCTTTGTATCTGCTGTCAGGGTCTATGCAGTCAGGGTCTATTCAGTCAGGGTCTATTCAGTCAGGGTTTCTGCAGGCAGGGTCTCTGCAATCAGGGTCTCTGCAGTCAGTGTCTCTGCAGTCAGGGTCTCTGCAGTCTTTGTATATGCAGTCAGGGTCTCTGCAGTCAGGGTCTCTGCAGTCAGGGTCTATGCAGTCAGGGTGTCTGCAGGCAGGGTCTCTGCAGTCAGGGTCTCTGCAGTCTTTGTATCTGCAGTCAGGGTCTCTGCAGTCAGGGTCTATGCAGGCAGGGTCTCTTCAGTCAGGGTCTCTGCAGTCTTTGTATCTGCAGTCAGGGTCTCTGCAGTCAGGGTCTCTGCAGTCAGGGTCTCTGCAGTCTTTGTATCTGCAGTCATGGTCTCTGCAGTCTTTGTATCTGCAGTCAGGGTCTCTGCAGTCTTTGTATCTGCAGTCATGGTCTCTGCAGTCAGGGTCTCTGCTGTCAGGGTCTCTGCAGTCAGGGTCTATGCAGTCAGGGTCTCTGCAGTCAGGGTCTCTGCAGTCTTTGTATCTGCAGTCATGGTCTCTGCAGTCAGGGTCTCTGCTGTCAGGGTCTCTGCAGCTAGGGTCTCTGCAGGTCTCTGCAGTCAGGGTCTCTACTGTCAGGGTCTCTGCAGTCTTTGTATCTGCAGTCAGGGTCTCTGCTGTCAGGGCTCTGCAGTCAGGGTCTCTGCTGTCAGGGTCTCTGCAGTCTTTGTGTCTCTGCAGTCAGGATCTCTGCAGTCAGGATCTCTACTGTCAGGGTCTCTGCTGTCAGGGTCTCTGCAGTCAGGGTATCTGCAGGCAGGGTCTCTGCAATCAGGGTCTCTGCAGTCAGGGTCTCTGCAGTCTTTGTATCTGCAGTCAGGGTCTATGCAGTCAGGGTCTATGCAGTCAGGGTCTCTGCAGGCAGGGTCTCTGCAATCAGGGTCTCTGCAGGCAGGGTCTCTGCAATCAGGGTCTCTGCAGTCAGGGTCTCTGCAGTCAGGGTCTCTGCAGGTCTCTGCATTCAGGGTCTCTGCAGTCAGGGTCTCTGCTGTCAGGGTCTCTGCAGTCTTTGTGTCTCTGCAGCCTTGCACACCACTCACTCACCAATCACTTGCAAGCGGCTTTGCGTAATCACAGTTTTCATCAGTGAAAAACACTTTTAGTTGCGATGCGTATCTTTTCCAAAACAACCTTTCGATGTCTGCAGACATGTCATCAATACGTCTGGCAATTGTGTTATTTGAGAGCGGGACTTTGGCTACTTCTTTAGCCGCGTCAGGGCCGAGCATCTCATTTACAATGGCTTTGCAGGCAGGCAGTATTAATGTCTCTGCCACAGTGTGTGGCTTTTTGGATTTGGCTACGAGTTCAGCTACTAAGTAGCTAGCTTTGAGAGCTCTCTCAGACACCGTTGTAGTTTTTCTCATAAAAGTTGCCTGTCCCTCCGTGTTTTTTCACAGCTGAACAAAACAGTCTGTGTACTTGCTTTGAAGTGACGGGTGTTTCGGTGGAGATGGCATTTAAACTTGCTTGGGACCATGACACTGTTGTTAAGCTTTTCCCCACACACCAAGTGTAACGGAATCAGTGCATCAGGATCCCTGGTGAAAGTAAATCCAAACGAAAGATATCTTTCGCTGTATTTTCTTGAGCTCAATGTTTTTGCTTTGGTTTGACCACCAATCATATTACTCTTAATCTGGGTTAGAATTTTTTCCAGTGCCCAGTTCGGAGTCTTCATTTTTCCTTTTCAAATATTTATCCATCGCTGTACGTCTTGTCACAGACAACTCTCTCACTTGTCGACCTCCTGCACCTAGTTACGGTTGCTAACGTAGGATTGGACAGTGGCCGTTTTAGGGAGGGGCTTAGCGAAGGTTCAATTCTATCGTCTGAAATAGAAATAGGCACTAGTGTGCCGCGGCACAGTGGTTGAAAATCACAGACTAAACTGTCGCTGGGGCAGCAGAAAGCCAATCCTAATGCAAATAAATATTGAACGTGCTGGCAGGAATGCTGTTCCTTCAGTCTGTTGTATTCCTAAAGTACACAGATACAGAACCATATGCTCGCCTGCTGCCGCCGCCCCTCAAATATATAGGAGGGCCCATAACCGCCTTCAAAATAAAAGCATAAAGGATGACTTTAATGAACTTAAATAGTTGTAATGAATAAAAGCACATTAACTATAAACAAAACAACAAGAATATATATATTAACCATTAAATAAAAGTGCATATCCAGTCGCTCCAACAATAATGTGTGTGTTCAGGAGGTTCTGAAGCTCAGGATCAGAGCACGGACACACAGCTGATGCTCACAGGAATCCTCCGGCACTATTTTAAGATTTCATTCCCCGTCCAAAGAATGTCCTCTACACTCCTGCCAACACCTACACTGTGTGTGTGTGTGTGTGTGTGTGTGTGTGTGTGTGTGTGTGTGTGTGTGTGTGTGTGTGTGTGTGTGTGTGTGTGTGTGTGTGTGTGTGTGTGTGAGAACAGCTGTCTGTGATCTGATAGAGGCTCATGCTTCAGCAGGAGGGAGGAGCAGATGGAGGCTCACATTGTGTCGGGGTTTCCTCCTTTCTGGACTGCTGGAGCTCTGCTGCTTCACACACACTCTGCACACACTCTGCACAAACTCTACACAGTGTTTACAGAGGAATATTACAGAGATTTAAACAGATATAACAGGTTTTTCTACAGAAACATTGACCGTTTTTCCAGTTTTTTCTGGAGCTGGACCCCGGAGGGTGTCGTGTTTTGAGGATTACTTTGCTCCAGGATCAGGGACGTGCTGAGCCTCTGGGTGAGTGATCCTCTCCTCTGTTACCCTGCAGCTCCGTACGGTCTGTCAACCTCTTGGTTGTTAAGCTGTGGTTCAGGGACCTGGAGGAGTCCCTTTGAAATGATTGAGCGGTCCTGGAATGTTTTACCTGCATGTACCGACTTTAGTGTTCCTGTGAGCCCTGAACTACCCTAAGACCCAGCTCAGGGTCAGACACTGATCCGTCCTGTTTGTTGGTGTTACTGCTGAAAGGGTTAAAGGGTCAGACACACACACACACACACACACACACACACACACACTCACTCACTCACTCACTCACTCACTCACTCACTCACTCACTCACTCACTCACTCACTCACTCACTCACTCACTCACTCACTCACTCACTCACTCACTCACTCACTCACTCACTCACTCAGACAGTGAGAGGCCTGTGGGGGGAAACTGGCTCCACAGTCTGAGCCAACATGGAGGCCCCCTCCCCCCGTTAGTATTTATTTGTATTTTTTATTTAAAATTATATAATTACGTTTTTTTAATGTTGTTCATTTTACCAAGTTTTATAATTTATAGTTTTTTAATATTGTATAAACACTTTATTTTTATTTGTTCGTTTCCATCTAAAACATATTTTACTAACAACTGGACTGCGGCCCGGGTCCGGAACCTGACCCCGACATATACGGACCCGGACCTATAATGACTACATTAATAAGGGATTTTATTGACGGGGCAATTCCATGTATGCTGGCTGGTAAGTTGTGTCACTTTAGCAGCCACTGTGGCGGGTAATACTTTTTAGCCATATCCGATCGAATTCTCCTATCATACATGGGTCATAGCATGACAGCTGCGCTTTCCACAACCATACAGTCAGAGCCGGTCAAATGATGTGCTTCTGATTGGGCCGAAGCGGCGTGAGAATGACACTCCGACTCCTTATCCACAGTTATTACTCTGTGCTTAAATCTAAGTAGGCTAATCAGTGGAGCTATTTGTTGTGGAGAGATAAAGGATGTTGCAGGAGGCTACCTAAACCTGCGGCCATCACAGGAGCTGCTCGTTTAAACCAAACATGTGGCGTTACATCACCGGGGTGAAAAGACCCGCAGAGGAGAGTGTACGGGGGGGGGGGGGATAGTAGATCTACCACCGAAAAAAAGGGCTAAGTGCTTTTTTAACGAGAGATGGCGAACAACAGATCGCGACAGGCTGGTGTACGAGGAAACGAGCCAGACCCTGTCCTGCTCAGCCTGTCGTCAGTACGCATCGGACGCTCACAGGTCAAACAACTTCATCGTGGGGACAAGAAACCTGAAATTGGAAGCCGTGAAGGACCACGACTCATCTAACTGTCATGTTCACGTCCTGAAAATAGCTAGTTATGTAACATTTGGAACTGGGACATTGAGGTTGACAGGATTGTTCTGTACTGTTGTGTGGACTCAGGGTTTAACATGCTGAACTGTGGGGACTTCTCTGAACGTTTCCTCGCTGATGTTTTGGAGATCCTTTTCTATGAAGCATCTGGGATGGTTTGATGCACTGTCTATGCCTATGGGTTGTGTTTGTAATGGTTGCAGGTGGCTTGTGCTTGTGCTGTCTGTGACTGAAAGTGTTAACCTTCTCCTGAGCAAATAGGAACATGTATGGAGTTTAACGGCACAGTGTTTCCCAGAATAAACATTACCTACCATGGCAGATACTTGTGTATTGTTTATCATATGCAGTAAGACTGTAACGTTTGCAACTCGGTTCTGAGCCCGAGTGGAACACTAACATATCTACAGTGTGGTTCTGAGCCCGAGTGGAACACTAACATATCTACAGTGTGGTTCTGAGCCCGAGTGGAACACTAACATATCTACAGTATGGTTCTGGTTCTGTAGCTCCAGGGACATGTTGTTGTTGTTGTTGTCCTTTGTTTGTTTGATGACAGTCAGTTGTTGATTCCATGCAGACGTTGATACAGCTGTCTCAGCTGATGGATATCACACTCATTCAGAACCACTTAGACATGTTGGTGTTCCGGACCTTTGCGTGAGGACCTGTTCTCTAACTGGACCTGGTTGAACTTTAGAAGAATACCCCTGCTCTAAAATATTCATTTTATATAAGGATTGAATTTGCATCTGAACTTTTCTGGTGTTTAAGATGTTTTATATAGACACGCACGCACGCACTCACGCACTCACTCACTCACTCACTCACTCACTCACTCACTCACTCACTCACTCACTCACTCACTCACTCACTCACTCACTCACTCACTCACTCACTGTTTCACACACACACACACACACACACACACAGTCCCAGAGTTCAGTGAAGATGCTCCAAACATCAGTCATCAGTCAGTCAGTCGGTCAGCCAGGCAGTCGGTCTCTGGACCACAAAGCTGCATCTACAGATAATTGTATCATCAGTTTAAGCAGGTTCTTTTACCAGGTTCTGAACAGTGGTTCAGAGATACAGGATCCACTGATTTAATAAAGTTGGACTGAAGGTGATCTTTAAATCCGGAAGTCAGATATACGTTACAGTGGTGCAGCGCTGTGCCTCTCTGAAGAGGTCCAGCTGCTCCATCAGTAGATAGATAGATAGAATGGGAGGATGAAACCCTCTTTATTAGTCACATGCACACAGCAGAGCACACCTGGTCCTCTGCATTTAACCCATCCTAGTACTAGGAGCAGTGGGCAGCTATTGTGCAGCGCCCGGGGAGCAATGGGGAGGGGGGATTGGAGATGTCCAGTGCCTTGCTCAAGGGCACCACAGCAGGGCCTAGGAGTTGAACTGGGACCTCTCCATGTAGCAGTCCACTTTCCATATTTCAAGTCTGTTCGGGGACTTGAACCGGCGACCCTACGATTCCCAGTCCAAGCCCCTACTGACTTGGCCACTGCTGTGTCTGAGTTATTAAAACCTTTCACTGAGAAACTCTTGAAGGCCACATTTCAAATGTTCACATCATCACTAAATTCATGACAAACCAGTGTTGACATCATGCAGTTACCCTGAGAGACATCAGCTGCTTTGAACTGATCCTTTAATATGCGGTTCAGTGAGGAGCATGGGCTGGTGCTTCACTGAGGGTCCTTGTCCTCCTGACAGGGAGGCCACTGCAGCTATTACACTTCTTTCCACAGTTTGTTTCTTTGCCTCCGGATTTATTTTCCTTTTGATTTTCTTTACAAACCTCAGATTTTTTCTCTCAAAATTTCCAAAAGATCTGACTTTTGTTCAAATTTCAGAGTTTTTTACAAAATGTCAACTTTTGAATATTTCGGATTATTAAAAAAAAGATCACTTTTTCCTAAAAAATCTTATTTGTTTTGCAAATATCTGACTTTAAGAAAATGTCCAATCTTTTTTTTTTAAATGATCACTTCCTAAAGTCTGATTCTTTGTCCCACTATTTTCTCATTATTCTTAGTCCTTGTGAGTTAGGTTACACGTTCTTAGTATCTGTCCTTGTTGATGTTGCACATGGATCTGCTTCAGACCTGATCGCACACTAAAGTATTATGTTATTGATTCATCTGCAGGTCCTTTATCTAAAGAGTCTTCAGAGTCAACACACGTCCATCACAGCTTACAGAGACGTCTTCAGATGTTTGTGTTGTATGACCAAAGACTAAACACCCACTGTATTCACTTTATATAATTATATATACGAAGCAGGAAATCCTCTCATTAGAGGGTGAGTCTGCAGTTAGTGGGATCAAGGGGTGTGTGTTTGTGTGTGTGTGTGTGTGTGTCTGAAATCCAGACTTCTTTATTTTTTTATTAACCTGTTCTACACATGTCATACGTCCAGATGAAGGACAGTTGGATTCTCTTCAGATCATAGTTTTATAAAGCTGCGCCTGTGTGTGATGGAGGACATGTTTGTAGTTCTTAGTGTCTGCTCTGTCATGATGGAGGACATGTTTGTAGTTCTTATTATCTGCTCTGTCGTGATGGAGGACATGTTTGTAGTTCTTAGTGTCTGCTCTGTAGTGATGGAGGGCATGTTTGTAGTTCTTAGTGTCTGCTCTGTAGTGATGGAGGACATGTTTGTAGTTCTTAGTGTCTGCTCTGTAGTGATGGAGGACATGTTTGTAGTTCTTAGTGTCTGCTCTGTAGTGATGGAGGACATGTTTGTAGTTCTTAGTGTCTGCTCTGTAGTGATGGAGGACATGTTTGTAGTTCTTAGTGTCTGCTCTGTAGTGATGGAGGACATGTTTGTAGTTCTTATTGTCTGCTCTGTAGTGTTGGAGGACATGTTTGTAGTTCTTAGTGTCTGCTCTGTAGTGATGGAGGGCATGTTTGTAGTTCTTATTGTCTGTTCTGTAGTGATGGAGGACATGTTTGTAGTTCTTAGTATCTGCTCTGTCGTGATGGAGGACATGTTTGTAGTTCTTAGTGTCTGCTCTGTAGTGATGGAGGACATGTTTGTAGTTCTTAGTGTCTGCTCTGTAGTGATGGAGGGCATGTTTGTAGTTCTTAGTGTCTGCTCTGTAGTGATGGAGGACATGTTTGTAGTTCTTAGTGTCTGCTCTGTAGTGATGGAGGACATGTTTGTAGTTCTTAGTGTCTGCTCTGTAGTGATGGAGGACATGTTTGTAGTTCTTAGTGTCTGCTCTGTAGTGATGGAGGACATGTTTGTAGTTCTTAGTGTCTGCTCTGTAGTGATGGAGGACATGTTTGTAGTTCTTAGTGTCTGCTCTGTAGTGATGGAGGACATGTTTATAGTTAATCCCAGTTCAGCCAGTTTATCCCAGTCTCCCCCAATTGATTAGTGAAGTGCCTCTCAGACAGGAAGTATTGATGAACTTCCAGGAGGTGTGGCAGCTCCCATTGCTCCCATTTAAGCTTTAAGGGGGGGGGGGAGGTCTGTACACCCCCAGCAGCACAGACTGAGCACTGAGAGCACTTTGTTTACTTCTGTATTGGATGTGTTGTTTAGATGTTTGTGCCACCAACTTATTGGGGAGTTAGAGGGGAGGACCTGTGTTAATGACCCCCAGGTGGGGGCTGGCAGCTCCTCCAGGTGTGAAACACAACAGCTGGTTTCTTTTAACAGTGCTGAGCTCCAGTAGCTGGTTTGATTTCCAGACAGCAAACAGGACAATAACTGACGTGTGTGTGTGTGTGTGTGTGTGTGTGTATGTGTGTGTGTGTGTGTGTGTGTGTGTGTGTGTGTGTGTGTGTGTGTGTGTGTGTGTGTGTGTGTGAGTGTGTGTGTGTTTCAGACTCTAGCTGTCTTCATCCTGTGTATTTATTGATGTTATAATATTGGAATATGTATTTTACTGATTTGAATGTTTTACCTTATTTTATTTTGACTGTTTTGTAACTTGTTTTATTTACTTATGAAATATAAATATTTGTTCAGTGTTTTCTTTTTATCTTGTTATTATTAGTTTTTAAACAACAGATAAATATGTTCGTCTGCAGTACTGCATGCTGCTAGCAGGGGGAGACAAAGGGAGGGGGAGTTTCAGCTGGTGGGCGGGGCTTCAGATGGGGGTGGGAGGAATGGGTAAGAGCAGAGAGAGGAGAGACACTCAGAGACAGAAAGGGAGAGAGAGGAACATGTCCTTACAGCAGGACATACTGAACACACACTATGGTAAGAACACACACACACACACACACACACACAGACACAGACACACACACATACAGCTTCACACACAGCTTCACACACACACACACACACACACAGCTTCACACACACACACATAGACTGAAGCACATGCCGTTTGGGGGGAGGGGCCTGCAGGGTGTTTGGTTTCATTCAAGGTGTGTGTGTGTGAAGCGGTGTTTGAAGGTGTGTGTGTGTGTGTGTGTGTGTGTGTGTGTGTGTGTGTGTGTGTGTGTGTGTGTGTGTGTGTGTGTGTGTGTGTGTGTGGGATGATGGTGTTGTGAGGATGAAGTTTGTCCCTCAGTTTGTCCTGTCTGTTGAACACACAGCTGCAGGTGTCTCTGGTCCTTGAAGGCAGTATCTCTCTGCTCCAATGGGATCCCTCGGTGTGATTTTGAGATGTTGAAGCCTCATGTCGAGGGTTCCACTGCATCTGTCAGGGCACAGGTCAAAGGACTATAGGTGGGCGGTGCTTCCACTGTCATATACTTCAATAACATTTATACAACCACAAAGAAATAGTGAGTGAGCGGTGAACGAGAGCAGCTAAAGGTGTGTGTTTATCCCAGGAAGAGGCTTATCAGCTCACCTGGACTGACACACACACACACACACTTTGTGAAATCGTCCCCATGGAGACGGGGTGTGATGGTACACACTCACAGGGTGTGTTTCATATAAAGGTGCCGTGTGTCAGGATCCGGTTTACAGGCTCCGACGGTCTGTTGCGCAACACTGGAACTGAGGAACACACCGCAGAAATATTAATAACCACCAGCAACATGAGTCAGATCTGTAGAGGGTCTGAGAGCCGCCTTCAGAGGGTCCACACTCTGTGATTCTGTTGGTGATGCTGTTGTATTATGGGATGTGATGGGATTTGTCTGCCTCTCTGTCAGTGATGCTGGTAGTGTTATGCGATGTGATGGGATGTCAGTCCTCTCTGTTAGTGGCACTGACCCCGGTGTCTCTGACGTGACCTTGGGGTTTATAGTATTTAACCCTCAGTGAACTTTGACCCGGCGCTCTGAGGGAGCATTGATCTGCTCACTTCCTCTCCCTTCAGAGTGTAAATCTCACGTCTCATCAGGATATGAAGCCCCCTCCTGTGCTCAGAGAGGGTCTCCTGTGATTGGAGGGCTTCTGTTAATAGAATATCAAACGATAAGGCACTCCCGCTCTGTTGGGATTGGTCAACCGCTGATGTCACGCCACATAGCCTATTACGTACAATGTGTTGTAGCGCTAGGCAATAGGAGCGCAAGTCCCATAGTGATGTCACTGTGTTCCGCAAGTGAACCGAGGAGTACAGTGGTGTTGGCATGTGGAGATGATCCTGCTGACTCAGAAACGGATTCCTGACTCCAAAATCACATGGAGGAATCCCATTGGGCTAGAGAGGTGCTGCCTTCAGGGACCAGCACATCTGCAGAAATATACACTGCAATCCAGAACCCCCTCCAGCCCAAGATCCAGAACCCCCTCCAGCCCAAGATCCAGAACCCCCTCCAGCCTCAGATCCTGAACCCCCTCCAGCCTCAGATCCTGAACTCCCTCCAGCCTCAGATCCGGAACTCCCTCCAGCCTCAGATCCTGAACCCCCTCCAGCCTCAGATCCTGAACCCCCTCCAGCCTCAGATCCTGAACCCCTTCCAGCCTCAGATCCAGAACCCCCTCCAGCCTCAGATCCTGAACCCCTTCCAGCCTCAGATCCTGAACCCCTCCAGCCTCAGATCCTGAACTCCCTCCAGCCTCAGATCCTGAACCCCCTCCAGCCTCAGATCCTGAACCCCCTCCAGCCTCAGATCCTGAACCCCCTCCAGCCTCAGATCCTGAACCCCCTCCAGCCTCAGATCCTGAACTCCCTGCAGCCTCACATCCAGAACCCCTCCAGCCTCAGATCCAGAACCCCTCAATAAACATGAGGTCCTCCTCCTCACAGAGGACAGGAAGTCTGAGAGGAGGGACTGAGAGCCTTTACGTGAAGAGAGACACTCTGGTTAGAGAGGGAGACGCATGTTGTAACGGCAGGTTGTCCGGACATGTTGGGGGGTGGGGGGGTTTCAGGAATGTGAGCAGATAATGGACTGATAGTGACGGACGTGATGAGGCTGGAATTCACTGTGACAACAACACACACACACACACACACACACACACACACACACACACACACACACACAGGTCTCGTCTGCTGACAGGATGATGAGTGGACAGAATATCTTTATACATCATCAAGCTCTCCTTCAGGATCATCTGGTTAAACTGGCATTTCATCTGGATAGGGTCTGAGTCTGAGGGTCTGAGAGTCTGATCAGAGGATCATCTGGATCACATTAACACAGTGAGACCTGATGGAGGCTGTCCTGCTGTCTCTGGTTCAGAGGTCAGGGGGAAGGCTGTCACTCAGGTGGACAGGAAGTGAGCGTTGGGGACAGTTGATTTCCGAGGACAGGACAGTCCTTAGGCTGTGTTCGAGATCCCTCTGTAACAGATACTCATCCTCCTGCTGAAGCCTGTCTGAAACCTGAGACACACACACACACACACACACACACACACACACACACACACACACACACACACACACACACACACACACATACACACACAGTCTGGGAAAACATCCCCCACCAGAGAGATTTCCCCTCTAACAAGGAGAGGTGTGTGTGTGTGTGTGTGTGTTCATGTCTCGCTCTTCACACACAGTTTCTCTTCATGAAGTGTGTTTGGTAGGTCACCCTCACACACACGTCTCTACCTCCCTCTGGACTCAGTTATATATCTGAAGACCTGCGGGGTACACACCCGTCGAACAGATCTGATTGGCTGAGTCCTGTGCAAGAATGTGAGGACGTTCACTCATAGTCCAGTGTGTGTGTGTGTGTGTGTGTCTGTATGTGTCTGTATATATGTCCCAACAGGTATCTGCCGCCCCCCCCCCCACTCTGTATTCATGTTCCCCCCCAAGCTGACTGGTCCTTTCAGAATAAAAGTTGTTCCTGCTCGTCTGTCTCCTCTGTGAGATCAGAGCTGCAGCTCAGGAATCATAAGGACAGTTATTACTGAGAAGTAACACCAGAGGGGCTGCAGTCCCACGGCGTCCTGTTACCCCCCCCACACACACACACACACACACACACACACACACTCATGTTCATATGTTCATGTTCATTCATTCATATCCAAACTGATTTTATCTCAGACTGAGCTCAGGTTACCAAAAACCTCCCTGGATCTGATGCAGTAGAAAGAATCACATCAGATCTCTGTGGAAGACACACACACACACACACACACACACACACACACACACACACACACACACACACACACACACACACACACACACACACACACATGTTCCTCTGTAGTGTGTGTTAGCTCAGATATGTGTGTGTGAGACGCTGAGAGTGATTGACACTAGCATGTGCTCATTCATCTCTCAGTTTAGAAACAGACCCTCAGTCTGGGGGGGGGCACATCCCTGCAGAAACATGTGTGTGTGTGTGTGTGTGTGTGTGTGTGTGTGTGTGTGTGTGTGTGTGTGATTTAGATAACATCTCCAGTGTGTAAGTTACTCTGTAAACACAGACTGTGTTCGTGCAGAAACACTGAGTCTACGTGTCCTCAGAACATGCTTCACACACGCTAAGAACAGCGTGTAGAGACGGTCTGTATCAGACATGTGGACTTGAGTCAGACACGAGTCATGATTTTAATGACTTCGGACTTGACTTGATCAAATTCGGCATGACTTGCGACTCGACTTGGACTTGAATACTATTAACTCGAGACTTGACTCAGACTTTCCCTCTTTTACTTGTAATGACTTGACATGTCTCGAGTCCAAAACTACATTTCCTGATCACGGACATCCTTCACTGCAATGCCAACTTGCGAAGCCCCGAAGACGTAAAGTGCGAGAGCCGGAAGGCAAGCGCGAGCGATGCAGTCATGCGGCGGAGTTTGGCCTTTTCGGATTGGATCAGGTACTTAACCAACGTGATTGGATAATCCCCGGGTTTACCCTCATTAATATTCACGATTCTCCCGGATTTCACCTACGGAAAAGATGCAATTGCACCGCGGAAGGGAAGCCTAGTGTCCCTCTCTCTCTCTCTCTCTCTCTCTCTCTCTCTCTCTCTCTCTCTCTCTCTCTCTCTCTCTCTCTCTCATAGCAGAACACCAGATATTACACAGTGTGTTAAGAGGGTGAGATGTTGCTTTACACATTTCAACACTTAATACTGTCACCTTGATTCCAACTTCAGAAACCTGTATTAACTGAATTAGTTTATAGAGAGAAAAACATTTGGACTAAAACGTTTTGAGTTGTCTTTGACTAAAACTAATAAACAATTTCGTCCAAAGACTAAGACTAAATCTAAAATAGCTGCCAAAATTAACACACACACACACACTTAAATTTTATGAGGCAACACCTGAGAAAAAAATGGTTCACTTTTCATTTTTCTGATGTGAACTGTAGAATAACTGCCTCTCTCTCTCTCTCTCTCTCTCTCTCTCTCTCTCTCTCTCTCTGTAGTTAAAGGACATTGTGTGCGTACTGTAACATGCTCAAGCACTGCTTTCAGACATCCACTCAGCTCATATGCCTCACTGGTCGAGGCGCTTTACTAACTTTATGGTCACTTTGGTGCCTTCCGTGCTAATACAATTCAAACCCAATGTTCACTCTCCCTTCTTCTCTGAGATACTTTGAAGGTCTTAGGGCGCATGTGTATATCGTAAAAGATTTCAGTACAGAAACACTGAACATATTTCAATCTGTATAAAATGAGACTGCAGATTAGACTGATGTGTTCAAATTATGATCCATAGTCTAATAATTGCAATATGAAGTGAAGAGTACATGATGACTTGTTCAGGACTTGAAAAAGATCGGGACTTGGACTTGACTTGGCTTTGATGTGACTTTACTTGGGACTCGACTTGGACTTGACTGCTTGACTTGCCAAACAGTGACTTGGTCCCACCTCTGGTCTGTATCTACATGTTCCTGCTCTCAGAGAAGATACTGTTGCTGATACCTCCATGACCTGTTCATTCACTGCAGACATATGATGTTACACACACACACACACACACAGCATGTAACTGTCCAATATGTACGAGCTGGTCTTTATCATGTCTAACATTATTAAATCCGGACAGTGAAATCTCCTCTGGGATGTGGGGGGGTTATAGCTCACCAGGACCCCCGATGCTCTGTAGCGCTGTGCTCCCTGTGGTTAGCATGTAGCTTAGCATGTAGCTCCAGGGTGAGTGGGTCGTACCCATGGTCCTCCTCTTCAGCTCGCAGTTACCTGCAGCCTCGGTTTACAGATCCATGCTGGGCTCTGATTGGCTCCAGACTGGCTGTGATGTCACATGCTGAAAGGATGTGTAGTGCAACTGGGATGTAGATAAACTGGATCACAGAATGAGGTGTGTGTGTGTGTGTGTGTGTGTGTGTGTGTGTGTGTGTGTGTGTGTGTGTGTGTGTGTGTGTGTGTGTGTGTGTGTGTGTGTGTGTGTGTGTGTGTGTGTGTGTGTGTGTGTGTGTGTGTGTTACAGTGTGTGACAGCTGGCCTGTCTTATTTTAACTGAGGGGGGTCAGAGGTCGAGTCTCTTGTGGCTCCTCCCCCCCGTGTCCTGTCACTGTGATTGGTTACTGCAGAGGTCACGACCCCTGCTTTTAGGGAGCCATGACCCCTCTCAGGGAGGAGCTGTTTAACCCTCACATCTAATCAGACAACCCCTTACATCTGGGTGTGTGTGTGTGTGTCTGTGTGTATGGTCCACACCCTGCACAGGAACAGGTTTGTGTGTGTCAGGGCCGAGCCTCTGACTGTTCATCAAACCTGCAGAACCTGAGAGAGGATTAAATATGATCCAGAGACCACACACACACACACACACACACACACACACTGATGATAGATGCAACAGTCTGTCCAGGTAACATCAGGAGGTTAATAGCTCAGTACAAACCATATTAAACTGAATGTATATTCCAGCTGTGGTCCAGTGTCTCTGACATCATCATACCTGCAAACTAGTCACCTTTTGGCGAAATTCGCCGTTTTCAACTCAAAATATGTCATTGATGTGAATCGTGTAGATCCGAAGAGTGTTTTTTTTAGGGGGGGCGACGACTGACCGACCAACCATAGACTGTATAACCGACTGTATAATGAGCAAGAAACAAGTTTGCTATCTTCACAGTAAATCAAATCTTTGTTCAAATGACTGGCGTTCCACGACCACCGACCAATCATAAGCAAGATAACCCACAGCGCGCTTTTACCCATCGGTCCCTCTTGGAGTGGAGTGCTCAGTCGCCAGCGAGTGGTTCTTCTGGACAATTTTTGGGATACGTTACAGATACAAGTTTTGAGGTAGGTCTAGTAGCAGCTAATCTGGCAAAAACATTGTATGCTGTATCATTTTAACGTTGCTGAAGTCAAATTATTTTAGCCAAATAAAGTGTATTAACATGCTTCAGCTTATCAGCTTGTTAGGTTGCTAGCTAACCTCAGTGAATTGTGTTAAAGTTAGCCTAGCTAGACCCGTTCTACGTCACCTCGTTCAATGCGAACAGAATGCGTTTGTGAAGGCTGATCTCCACAGCATCCGTCCTGTTACCTGATATTACTGGGGGCTATGACATTGTGGTCAGATATGAGAGGGATGAAAACGAACACGTAATGAACAAATACACATCCGTGTGTGGTTCAGTGAGTAGCTAGTAGTGGTGCAACGGATCATCATTGATCCGTGATTCTACATGTTGAATGATGATAGCGTAATACAAATATAGGCTAAACATACAATGACAGAACTGCCGTGGGCGATATGTTATCCGTATCCTTTGTTAAAGTTAATGTTCAATAGCTCTATGCCAATGGGAACCACAGAACGGGCGCATTACATATGGACCAATGCGACACGTTCATTACGGCCGTGGACCGATAAACACTCAGTACCGTACGCACACCAACCGGCATGTGCGTGTTTAACACCGTGTTTAACACTGGCGTTACCGCCGCTTCACTTAAATAATGAAGAACTGCTTTTAATGACGACTTGGCCGAGATCTTAACGTGCTGTTCATGCGTTTCCCGTGAATAGCCTACTACTATAACTTGGAGCGGAGCAGGATATTGTGCGCATGCGCGGCGTTGCTAGGCAACGTGTACAAAGCGAGAGTACAGGTCGTTTTGGTCAGAGCTATGAAGAGAATATATTTGAGGAAGCTCATACATATGATGGGTCACCTGCTGCCACCAGATGCTGACACAGACCAAGAAATTCTGCGTTTCAATGTTGACCAGGCGCTTCCCAGTTTTCAGCATGGAGAGGATGTTGTCAAGTGGTGGGCCGTCGTCTTCAATACAGGGAAGTACCCTGCACAGTGTCAGGCAGTCAAGGCTGCCCTCTCAATGTTCCATGGTGCCCTGGTTGAGTCTTCCTTCAGTGTCATGGGGACCATCATTGATCAACGATCAACGTCAATGAAGATCTCCACCCTCAGTGCTGTGCAGTTAAATACACTTTGCAGACCAGGAACCAGACTGGGGTGGAAATGTTCAGAAGGGAGGATTTGAAGTTTGGGGAGGTAGATAGGAGGTACCGTTCTAACATTAGTGCAGCTGGAACTAGGGACGAAGCCCAACGACAGGAAAATCAGCTTGTAATCAGAGAAAGGAGGGTTGAGTTTGGCTGCCAGCCATCTACCCGTGCTGCTAGTAATAGGGCAGAGGTGGTGGAGAACGATAGTGTGGCCCGAAAGAGGCACATTGCCAAGCAGCGAAAGCGGGCCCTTGAAAGGCTGGTCCGGGCCGAAAGGATGAAAAGATGGAAATAATATTAGGTTGATATGTTGCCAAATTTGGCCAATGGGATTTACTGTTGACCTGTCCTGAATGCTTTTCACCAGTTTACGGGTCAATAACTGTGCCATTGTTACCATAAGAACAGGTTGTCTTTTCCCTTTACTTTCTGATGGGAGTACACCAGAATGCTTCATTTACATGTTAAAATAGCTAAATTTGGCTGGGGGGGGATGCCCCCAGACCCCTCTACAACGGTTTAGTTTGTCACCTTTTTCAGCCCTTCTGAGTTTGCAGGTATGCATCATGTGCAGTGTATCCTCCTGATTCCAACGCTGCTGATCAGGTTCTTCTGCTCTCAGTAATTACTCCACATTACAGTAACAGTATAGTTATTAGTTACTGCACGTCAGGCCGGTTCACTGCAGCTAAATATATATTTATATATATAGACCTTTAATCTGCTTCAATGGTCAATTCGTAAAACATATGAATGAAGAAGGCCTGTTCTTATATTTGATTATTGTGTATTTATTTCATTAGGACATGTAGTTCCCCTTTTTCACTTTCAGTCTTTTTTAAATAGTTTAGATAATTTTCCAACAAACGCTTTTTAAAGTATTATATTAAAAGATGTATATTATTATTATTATCTAAACAACAACTCATATATTTGATTTATTTTACTTTCTCTCCTTAAAATGTTATATTAATTAAAAGCTAAATATGAAAAACCTTCAATTTTCTTAGTATGTTTTTATACCTGTGTTTGTAACTGTATGACAGTGCTAGCTATTGAAACACTGCAGCTAAATTAAATAAAATCATGTGTTTTATCACAGGATGCTACTCTGTGGGGGGGGCTCATTCCTCCCCAGGGAACCCCTCCTGCTCCTCCTTTTATCAGTAACCACAAAGACGGAAGGATGAACACAGTCATTGAGATAGTGTTTCATTAGTTTCCAGGCTCTTTAAATCTAGTCTCTGAACCCCAAGCAGCTCAGTCACATGCTCTGCTTTTCAAAATAAGAGTCCTGCAGCTCTATGGAAGCAGTTCAGGCAGGACGGGTCTGTCTGTGATGGTGGTCTGTCAGTGATGGTCTGTCAGTGATGGTGGTCTGTGATGGTCTGTCAGTGATGGTGGTCTGTGATGGTCTGTCAGTGGTGGTCTGTCAGTGATGGTCTGTCAGTGATGGTGGTCTGTGATGGTCTGTCAGTGATGGTGGTCTGTCAGTGATGGTCTGTCTGTGATGGTGGTCAGTGATGGTCTGTCAGTGGTGGTCTGTCAGTGGTGGTCTGTCAGTGGTGGTCTGTCAGTGATGGTGGTCTGTCAGTGATGGTCTGTCTGTGATGGTGGTCTGTCAGTGATGGTGGTCTGTCAGTGATGGTGGTCTGTCAGTGGGGGTGGTCAGTGATGGTCTGTCAGTGATGGTGGTCTGTCAGTGATGGTGGTCAGTGATGGTGGTCTGTGATGGTCTGTCAGTGATGGTGGTCTGTGATGGTCTGTCAGTGATGGTCTGTCAGTGATGGTGGTCTGTGATGGTCTGTCAGTGATGGTCTGTCAGTGATGGTGGTCTGTGATGGTCTGTCAGTGATGGTGGTCTGTCAGTGATGGTGGTCTGTGATGGTCTGTCAGTGATGGTGGTCTGTGATGGTCTGTCAGTGATGGTCTGTCTGTGATGGTCTGTCAGTGATGGTGGTCTGTGATGGTCTGTCAGTGATGGTCTGTCAGTGATGGTGGTCTGTGATGGTCTGTCAGTGATGGTGGTCTGTGATGGTCTGTCAGTGATGGTGGTCAGTGATGGTCTGTCAGTGATGGTCTGTCAGTGATGGTGGTCAGTGATGGTGGTCTGTGATGGTCTGTCAGTGATGGTCTGTCAGTGATGGTGGTCAGTGATGGTCTGTCAGTGATGGTCTGTCAGTGATGGTCTGTCAGTGATGGTGGTCTGTCAGTGATGGTGGTCAGTGATGGTGGTCAGTGATGGTCTGTCAGTGATGGTCTGTCAGTGATGGTCTGTCAGTGATGGTCTGTCAGTGATGGTGGTCAGTGATGGTCTGTCAGTGATGGTGGTCAGTGATGGTCTGTCAGTGATGGTCTGTCAGTGATGGTCTGTCAGTGATGGTGGTCAGTGATGGTCTGTCAGTGATGGTGGTCAGTGATGGTGGTCAGTGATGGTGGTCAGTGATGGTCTGTCAGTGATGATGGTCAGTGATGGTGGTCAGTGATGGTCTGTCAGTGATGGTCTGTCAGTGATGGTGGTCAGTGATGGTCTGTCAGTGATGGTGGTCAGTGATGGTGGTCAGTGATGGTCTGTCAGTGATGGTCTGTCAGTGATGGTGGTCAGTGATGGTGGTCAGTGATGGTCTGTCAGTGATGGTGGTCAGTGATGGTCTGTCAGTGATGGTGGTCAGTGATGGTCTGTCAGTGATGGTCTGTCAGTGATGGGTGGTCAGTGATGGTGGTCAGTGATGGTGGTCAGTGATGGTCTGTCAGTGATGATGGTCAGTGATGGTGGTCAGTGATGGTGGTCAGTGATGGTCTGTCAGTGATGGTCTGTCAGTGATGGTGGTCAGTGATGGTCTGTCAGTGATGGTGGTCAGTGATGGTCTGTCAGTGATGGTGGTCAGTGATGGTGGTCAGTGATGGTCTGTCAGTGATGGTCTGTCAGTGATGGTCTGTCAGTGATGGTCTGTCAGTGATGGTGGTCAGTGATGGTGGTCAGTGATGGTGGTCAGTGATGGTCTGTCAGTGATGATGGTCAGTGATGGTGGTCAGTGATGGTGGTCAGTGATGGTCTGTCAGTGATGGTCTGTCAGTGATGGTGGTCAGTGATGGTCTGTCAGTGATGGTGGTCAGTGATGGTCTGTCAGTGATGGTGGTCAGTGATGGTGGTCAGTGATGGTGGTCAGTGATGATGGTCAGTGATGGTCTGTCAGTGATGATGGTCTGGCTGCAGAGTCTGAGTCTCAGTTTATTCTGGTTCTTATTCTCTCTCATTAATCTGTATACTGGGTATACTGGGAGAGTCCACATTGTGGCCCTATGATCTGTGATGTTCCCCCCCAGCCTCTGAGCTGTGTGGGTCCCCGTCACCTGACACCCTTCTGCCCATATCTGATCCACATTCAGCTGCTGAGTCAGTGCCCAAAATACTGCTGAAGATTACTGCCTGTCTGTCTCTTCTATATTTCTGATTCTACTCTCTGTCCCTTCTATATTACTGATTCTACTCTCTGTCTCTTCTATATTTCTGATTCTACTCTCTGTCCCTTCTATATTTCTGGTTCTACTCTCTGTCCCTTCTATATTTCTGATTCTACTCTCTGTCCCTTCTATATTTCTGATTCTACTCTCTGTCTCTTCTATATTTCTGATTCTACTCTCTGTCCCTTCTATATTACTGATTCTACTCTCTGTCTCTTCTATATTTCTGATTCTACTCTCTGTCCCTTCTATATTTCTGGTTCTACTCTCTGTCCCTTCTATATTTCTGATTCTACTCTCTGTCCCTTCTATATTTCTGATTCTACTCTCTGTCCCTTCTATATTTCTGATTCTACTCTCTGTCTCTTCTATATTTCTGATTCTACTCTCTGTCTCTTCTATATTTCTGATTCTACTCTCTGTCCCTTCTATATTTCTGATTCTACTCTCTGTCTCTTCTATATTTCTGATTCTACTCTCTGTCTCTTCTATATTTCTGATTCTACTCTCTGTCTCTTCTATATTTCTGATTCTACTCTCTGTCCCTTCTATATTTCTGATTCTACTCCCTGTCTCTTCTATAGTTCTGATTCTACTCTCTGTCCCTTCTATATTTCTGATTCTACTCTCTGTCTCTTCTATATTTCTGATTCTACTCTCTGTCCCTTCTATATTTCTGATTCTACTCTCTGTCTCTTCTATATTTCTGATTCTACTCTCTGTCCATTCTATATTTCTGATTCTACTCTCTGTCTCTTCTATATTTCTGATTCTACTCTCTGTCCCTTCTATATTTCTGATTCTACTCTCTGTCTCTTCTATATTTCTGATTCTACTCTCTGTCTCTTCTATATTTCTGATTCTACTCTTTGTCTCTTCTATATTTCTGATTCTACTCTCTGTCCCTTCTATATTTCTGATTCTACTCTCTGTCCCTTCTATATTTCTGATTCTACTCTCTGTCCCTTCTATATTTCTGATTCTACTCTCTGTCCCTTCTATATTTCTGATTCTACTCTCTGTCCATTCTATATTTCTGATTCTACTCTCTGTCTCTTCTATATTTCTGATTCTACTCTGTCCATTCTATATTTCTGATTCTACTCTTTGTCTCTTCTATATTTCTGATTCTACTCTCTGTCCCTTCTATATTTCTGATTCTACTCTCTGTCTCTTCTGTATTTCTGATTCTACTCTCTGTCCCTTCTATATTTCTGATTCTACTCTCTGTCCCTTCTATATTTCTGATTCTACTCTCTGTCCTTCTATATTTCTGATTCTACTCTCTGTCTCTTCTATATTTCTGATTCTACTCTGTCCATTCTATATTTCTGATTCTACTCTCTGTCTCTTCTATATTTCTGATTCTACTCTCTGTCCCTTCTATATTTCTGATTCTACTCTCTGTCTCTTCTGTATTTCTGATTCTACTCTCTGTCCATTCTATATTTCTGATTCTACTCTCTGTCCCTTCTATATTTCTGATTCTACTCTCTGTCTCTTCTGTATTTCTGATTCTACTCTCTGTCTCTTCTATATTTCTGATTCTACTCTCTGTCCTTCTATATTTCTGGTTCTACTCTCTGTCCATTCTATATTTCTGATTCTACTCTCTGTCTCTTCTATATTTCTGATTCTACTCTGTCCATTCTATATTTCTGATTCTACTCTCTGTCTCTTCTATATTTCTGATTCTACTCTCTGTCCCTTCTATATTTCTGATTCTACTCTCTGTCTCTTCTGTATTTCTGATTCTACTCTCTGTCCATTCTATATTTCTGATTCTACTCTCTGTCCCTTCTATATTTCTGATTCTACTCTCTGTCTCTTCTGTATTTCTGATTCTACTCTCTGTCTCTTCTATATTTCTGATTCTACTCTCTGTCTCTTCTATATTTCTGATTCTACTCTCTGTCCCTTCTATATTTCTGATTCTACTCTCTGTCTCTTCTTATTTCTGATTCTACTCTCTGTCCCTTCTATATTTCTGATTCTACTCTCTGTCTCTTCTATATTCTGATTCTACTCTCTGTCTCTTCTATATTTCTGATTCTACTCTCTGTCTCTTCTATATTTCTGATTCTACTCTCTGTCTCTTCTATATTTCTGATTCTACTCTCTGTCCCTTCTATATTTCTGATTCTACTCTCTGTCCTTCTATATTTCTGATTCTACTCTCTGTCTCTTCTATATTCTGATTCTACTCTCTGTCCCTTCTATATTTCTGATTCTACTCTCTGTCCATTCTATATTTCTGATTCTACTCTCTGTCCCTTCTATATTTCTGATTCTACTCTCTGTCCCTTCTATATTTCTGATTCTACTCTCTGTCTCTTCTATATTTCTGATTCTACTCTCTGTCCCTTCTATATTTCTGATTCTACTCTCTGTCCCTTCTATATTTCTGATTCTACTCTCTGTCCCTTCTATATTTCTGATTCTACTCTCTGTCTCTTCTATATTTCTGATTCTACTCTCTGTCCATTCTATATTTCTGATTCTACTCTCTGTCCCTTCTATATTTCTGATTCTACTCTCTGTCTCTTCTATATTTCTGATTCTACTCTCTGTCCTCTCTATATTTCTGATGTCTACTCTCTGTCCCTCTATTCTGTCCCTCCTTCTATATTTCTGATTCTCCTCTCTGGTCTCTTCTATATTTCTGATTCTACTCTCTGTCCCTTCTATATTTCTGATTCTACTCTCTGTCCTTCTATATTTCTGATTCTACTCTCTGTCTCTTCTATATTTCTGGATTCTACTCTCTGTCCTTCTATATTTCTGATTCTACTCTCTGTCCCTTCTATATTTCTGTTCTACTCTCTGTCCCTTCTATATTTCTGATTCTACTCTCTGTCCCTTCTATATTTCTGATTCTACTCTCTGTCCCTTCTATATTTCTGATTCTACTCTCTGTCCCTTCTATATTCTGGTTCTACTCTCTGTCCCTTCTATATTCTGATTCTACTCTCTGTCCCTTCTATATTACTGATTCTACTCTCTGTCCCTTCTATATTTCTGATTCTACTCTCTGTCCCTTCTATATTTCTGATTCTACTCTCTGTCTCTTCTATATTTCTGATTCTACTCTCTGTCCCTTCTATATTTCTGATTCTACTCTCTGTCCCTTCTATATTTCTGATTCTACTCTCTGTCCCTTCTATATTTCTGATTCTACTCTCTGTCCCTTCTATATTTCTGATTCTACTCTCTGTCCCTTCTATATTTCTGATTCTACTCTCTGTCCCTTCTATATTTCTGATTCTACTCTCTGTCCCTTCTATATTTCTGATTCTACTCTCTGTCCTTCTATATTTCTGATTCTACTCTCTGTCCCTTCTATATTTCTGTTCTACTCTCTGTCCCTTCTATATTTCTGGTTCTACTCTCTGTCCCTTCTATATTTCTGATTCTACTCTCTGTCTCTTCTATATTTCTGATTCTACTCTCTGTCCCTTCTATATTTCTGATTCTACTCTCTGTCTCTTCTATATTTCTGGTTCTACTCTCTGTCCCATTCTATATTTCTGATTCTACTCTCTGTCCCTTCTATATTTCTGATTCTACTCTCTGTCTCTTCTATATTTGTGATTCTACTCTTTCCCTTCTATATTTCTGATTCTACTCTCTGTCTCTTCTTATATTTCTGATTCTTACTGACGTCTGACCGCTATCAGTGATGTGGGCTGAATTCTACTCTCCTGGTCTCTTCAATTTTCTGATTTCTACTCTTGGCTCCTGTCAGATGTGTGTGATTATACTCTCTGCACACTTCTTAATGTGTGAGCATTCTACTCTCTGTCGTTCCTATATTCTGTGTTCACATCTCTGTCCCTTCTAGTAGTTTCTATTCTACTCTCTGTCTCTCAGGATATTCTGATTCTGACCTCTGTCCTCTCGATATTTCCTGATTCTATCTCTGTCCCTTCCTATATGTCGGTCTACTCTCGTCCTCTATATTTCTGGTTCTACTCTCGTGTGCCGATTCTTATTTGCTGATTCACTCTCTGCCCTTCAGGTACTCTCTCTCTCTTCTGGTATTGAGATTCTACTCTTTGTCCCTTCTATATTACTGATTCTACTCTCTGTCCTGTCTGTACTTGTGATTTAAATAAAGTTGTTTTTGAATGAACAGTGAGCAGGTCAGCTGACAGCAGGCTGATCAATGTGACCTGTGGTAGTAATCCTGAGGATCAGCTGGGTCTGCCTGGCTGTGCTGCAGGGGCAGTCTGTTGATCTGCAGCCAGAGAGACTCCTGTTGAGAGTGTGTGTTATTTATAGACACACACTCACACTTCACTTTACAATGTGTTGTAGCACTAGCCAATAAGAGCGTGAGTGTTCCATAGTGATGTCACTGTGTTCCAGAAGTAACCAGAGGAGTCCACCAGTAAAGAGATGATTGACAGGTCCCCTCTCTGTCTCTCAGGACGGTGAGTCCGTGGACCGCTGCCTGCAGTCGACTCTCTCCTCCCTTTACCCCCCCTACCAGCTGACGGCCCCCACCCTCCTGCCTCAGGTACTCAGGGTGGTGCAGGGCCGTTACCGTGGCGACGCGCTGCACTTCCTGCTGCATTTCCTGCTGCCGGCCAAGCAGCTGCTGGAGGAGCTGCAACAGCACGCCTGTGTGAGTGTTATTATAGATACTGCCCCCCCCCCTCAGGTGCAGGACGATCTTAACCTCTCTCCCCCCCACAGGTGCAGTACGGGGGTCTCCTCCTCCGTCACCCTGGCTGGCCGCTCTGCCTCCAGGAAAAGCTGGTGGTGCAGCTCAGTCCTCTGGATCTGAACCTCCTCCACCCGGGAGACTTCTACTTCCTGGTTTCTCCTCCTCCCTCCCGCCCACACAGCTCCTCCTCCCCCCTGCCCCCCCGCGTACTCCTGGTCAGCACCTCCCCCTGCAGGCAGCATGTGGAGCAGCAGGAGGTGCAGGTAGAGCGGCTTTTCAGCATGGAGTGGCTGGACTCAGTGAACCGGCAGCGGCAGCAGAGAGGAGCGCCACCCCCCCCTGCAGCGCCTCCTGCTGGCCGCCGGGGGAGATGTGTTCAGACTCCCCTGGGAGGACCTGGTGTTCCCCCAGTTCATCAACCGCAGGAAGGAGGAGCCTGAAGATCTCAGCCAATCAGCAGCCTGCAGTGAGGCAAAGACTGGAAACATCATCCAATCAGCAGCCAGCAGTGATGGGGAGGAGTCAGAGGGGGAGTACGTGGAGCTGAAGGAGGAGCCCCTCCCCCGTTTCTCCCCTCAGAAAGGCTCCCTTACGCAGAGCATCAGCCTGCAGCACCGAGCCCGGGGCGCCACTCACACACTCCACAACACACACTCTGCTTCACATACACTCCACAACACACCTGTACACACACCTCACAACGCTCTCACACTGAGCAGTCACACACTCACTAATGCAAGCACACAACAAAACACTCACATACACCTTGTTGCTGCTTCACACACATCTTTCTATACTCACACAGCCAATGCTGCTCACACACACACTGCTGCTGTACACACACAGCACAACACTCACACACACTCCGATGCTGCTACACACACACTTGACAACAGTCCCACACTAGCTGCTGCACACACACCTCAGCACTCTCACACACATTCCTCCAGCTCACACACTGAGTTGTGCTCCCGGCTCCTCAAGGATGTCTTTCTCACACCGCCCTCCTCCTTCTCCTGCAGCTTGACGTCACAGGAGCCAATGGGAGGTGAGGACTCTTATTCTGAAAATCACTTGGTACAAACACTTCCAACAGGAGGTGCCTGTCTGAAGATAAACACTGAAACTGAGACGGAGGAAGACGAGGAGCTGATGGAGAACCATGAAATGTTAGCTGATGATGGTGAGGGAGAGGAAGAGGAGGAAGGTTTACTGAATGAAAGTGAAGAGACAGAGGAAGAGTTATATGATATGGAGGGTATGCAGGAGGTAGAAGAGGAGGTGAAGGGAGAAGAGGAGGAAGAGGAGGTGAAGGTAGAAGAGGAGGAGGAGGTGGAGGTAGAGGAGGAGGTTCTGGTTACAGTTATGCTGCACAGTCAAAAAGGAAAGGATGAAGAGAGAGGAGGTGAACAAACCCACAAACACAAGGAAGCTGACTCTGAGGACTCTTATTCTGAAAAAAAGGCACAACACACACCCTCTGAAGAGTCCAAAACACAGCACCCTGAGGACTCTTATTCTGAAAATAAGGCACAACACACACACTCTGAAGAGTCCAACACACAGGAGGAGCCTGAAGATAGACAGGAAGTGAAGGAAGAGGAGGATGAAGAGGAGGAGGATGGTGGAAGAAGGGCTGCAGAGCTTCAGACAGAAGGTACACAAACGTTTCTCCTCCATTTCTGTTTTCTTCTTTTTTCATCCCCAAAAACATCCCCATTCATCACCTCCTCATGCTCCTCTGATTGGCAGACTTGGTTCTCTTCCTCTCCCTCCCTTTTAACCTCCCCCCTCCAGCACTTCCTGTTAGTGTCAGGTGTTCACCTCTTATCCTGTGATGTAAGAACTGGAGATAATGTACCGCTAAGCTAACTGGGTTCGTTCAGTTTGGACCTGGACTCATGACGATGTTTACCTGGTTACTGGGAACCAGAGTTTTTATTGGTCCCTTTTCCCACTTCCTGTTCAAACTAAAAGGTCTTAATTCTCCTGGTGTAGCACGATGAATTACATTTGGGATCAGACATAGGATTCAAGATGAGAAGAAGTTAAGATTCAGATTCAGCTCTGCCCAAACTTGAAAACGGCTTGTTCAACACAAATGATGCAAGGGGACAACTCTGTTCCGTTCTGGTGATTTGTTTTCTTTCAGATTGATGGCACAAAGAGTAATTCCAGAGGAAGGATAGGTTGATAACCTTTAAGAACCAAAAGGGCAAATTACATTCCACATCAGTACGCATCAATCCTGACCATTAAACTAAACATCTCATTTAAATTCAACACAGATCAAACTCAAACAGAAAACAGCAAACAAATGATTCTCTCAAACTAAATATTTGAAGTCCATACCAGTTGCGTCTGTGGTTGAACATGAGCTGTCAGTAGGCTGAGGAGACCGAGCAAAGAGGGCTCGCCAAGCTAACTCCAAACATGTTATACTCATGCTTGATTAGAGGTGCGCAGGTGAAATCGGTCCCTCCAGAAACATGGGTTGCATCCTGTCTGTTGGGTGTCTGGGTGAGCTCTCTCTGCCCCCTTCAGGCCTGGAGTTCCTCCACAGATGCTGGTCCTATGCTCACAGTTGTTTGACGCCACAGTTATGTTTGTCTTTCATAAACCTGATTATCACCCTCTCTCCACAGACATCACTAGTCCCAGTCCAACAGAACCAGCTGCAGCCTCAGTCCCAGTGCAGTCCCCCAAGTCCTCCCAGTGCAGCTTCTACGGCGAGCTGCTCAGGTCTGCAGCGGTCTGTCTACCAGGTGAGAGAAACCTCCAGAACCAGGTTCAGACCCAGCAGCCGTCCCAATGTCAGGCCTCCCTGAGCCTCTGTGTTCTGATCGTGTTCTGAGTGTGAAATTAAAAACCAGAACCGAGTTAACATGTTACAATGTGTTCCCTGAATGCATCATGTTGTGTTCAGGTTCCAGGGACCGCAGTGGGCGTGCTCTGCTGACGGTGTGCACCCTGAACCCCGTCTGGACCCTCCCCCACTGTGAGACCAGGGGTCTGCTGCAGCTGCTGCTGTACTACACCTCCATCCTCAGGTAACCCCCCCCCTACACCTCCACCCTCAGGTAACCCCCCCCCTACACTTCCATCCTCAGGTAACCCCCCCCCTACACCTCCACCCTCAGGTAAACTCCCCTACACCTCCATCCTCAGGTAACCCCCCCCTACACTTCCACCCTCAGGAACCCCCCCAACACCACCACCCTCAGATAACCACCCCCCTACACCTCCATCCTCAGGAACCCCCCCCTACACCACCACCCTCGGATAACCCCCCCCCTACACCTCCATCCTCAGGAACCCCCCCAACACCACCACCCTCAGATAACCCCCCCCCTACACCTCCATCCTCAGGAAGCCCCCTACACCACCACCCTCGGATAACCCCCCCCCCTACACCTCCATCCTCAGGTAACCCCCCCTACACCTCCACCCTCAGGTAAACTCCCCTACACCTCCATCCTCAGGTAACCCCCCCAACACCACCACCCTCAGGTAACACTCCCCCCCCCCCACACCTCCATCCTCAGGTAACCCCCCCAATACCTCCACCCTCAGGAACCCCCCCCACACCTCCACCCTCAGGTAACCCCCCCTACACCTCCACCCTCAGGTAACCCCCCCCTACACCTCCATCCTCAGGTAACCCCCCCAATACCTCCACCCTCAGGAACCCCCCCTACACCTCCACCCTCAGGTAACCCCCCCAACACCTCCACCCTCAGGTAACTCCTCCTACACCTCCACCCTCAGGAACCCCCCCCAACACGTCCACCCTCAGGAACCCCCCCCCCCCCTACACCTACACCCTCAGGTAACCCCCGTACACCTACACCCTCAGGTAACCCCCCCCTACACCTCCACCCTCAGGTAACCCCCCCCTACACCTCCATCCTCAGGTAACCCCCCCAATACCTCCACCCTCAGGAACCCCCCCTACACCTCCACCCTCAGGTAACCCCCCCAACACCTCCACCCTCAGGTAACTCCTCCTACACCTCCACCCTCAGGAACCCCCCCCAACACGTCCACCCTCAGGAACCCCCCCCCCCTACACCTACACCCTCAGGTAACCCCCGTACACCTACACCCTCAGGTAACCCCCCCCCCTACACCTACACCCTCAGGTAACCCCTGTATGCGTACACCCTCAGGTAACCCCCCCCCTACACCTACACCCTCAGGTAACCCCCCCCTACACTTCCACCCTCAGGTAACCCCCCCCCTACACTTCCACCCTCAGGTAACCCCCCCATACACTTCCACTGTCAGGTAACCCCCCCCCCCCTCCCCTCACTGAGCACTCCCCTATGACATCACTTCCTCTCTGAACAGGAAGGAGGTGCCAGCGTTGGGGCTGACGGTGCTAGTTGACGCCCGCGGAGCTGCTCCTGCCCCCCCCCTGTTCTCTGCTCTGAGGTCACTGCAGGTCAGACAGGCACACACACACACACACACACACACACACACACACATACACATACACATACACACACACTTTAATGTCTGTATCTTCTCATGTTTTATTTGTTACACTGCTGCAGACAGGTGAGGCCTTCAGTGTCATGTGATCCCCACCCTGTGTTCTGATTGGTCCCTCACGCTGTGTTTTTTTCTCAAATATCAATTTCATACTGTTTCTTCAAAATCATCACTTTTTTCCTTAAAGTTCTGACTTGATTTAAAATGTTCTGGATTTTTTCTAAATGTCGACTTTAAAAAAATGTCCAACTATCTTCTCATTATTCTAACTCGGTCGCTCACCCTGTGCGCTGATTGGTCCCTCACCCTGTGCTCTGATTGGTCCCTCACCCTGTGCTCTGATTGGTCCCTCACCCTGTGCTCTGATTAGTCCCTCACCCGGTGCTCTGATTGGTCCCTCACCCTGTGCGCTGATTGGGCCCTCACCCTGTGCTCTGATTGGTCCCTCACCCTGTGCTCTGATTAGTCCCTCACCCGGTGCTCTGATTAGTCCCTCACCCGGTGCTCTGATTGGTTCCTCACCCAGTGCTCTGATTAGTCCCTCACCCTGTGCTCTGATTGGTCCCTCACCCTGTGCTCTGATTGGTCCCTCACCCTGTGCTCTGATTGGTCCCTCACCCTGTGCTCTGATTGGTCCCTCACCCTGATCTCTGTGTCAGGATAAAGAACCAGGATCAGTTCACTCTGTGCTGCTGCTGGTTCACAAGGACTCTGCCCTGCAGCTGCACACACCTGCAGACACACAGGTAACACACACACACACACACACATACACACACACACACACACACACACACACACACACACACACACACACACACACACACACACACACACACACACTCACGGACAGCATTTATATTTAAAGAGACAGGATGCTCCCTCCTGAAGTTACCCAAGCTTTTAGATGTGTAGACTTTTTCAGTGATTGTGTGTGTGTGTGTGTGTGTGTGTGTGTGTGTGTGTGTGTGTGTGTGTGTGTGTGTGTGTGTGTGTGTGTGTGTGTGTGTGTGTGTGTGTGTGTGTGTGTGTGTGTATGTGTGTGTAGGTGCTGCTCTCTCTGAAGGCTCTTCAGAAGCAGGTGGATCTGCAGCAGCTTCCTGCAGAGCTCGGAGGATCCTTCAGGTTCACACACAGCAGCTGGCTCTGCTTCAGATTGGTCAGTACACACACACACACAGACACATGTAACTGGCCTCTGATTGGACGGTCAGGTGTGTAGTTAACCTTTCTGTGGAGCATAATGGAGGGAATGACTCCTGTGTATTTGTGTGTAGGTTGTTTTATTTGCTGTGTGTGTGTGTATGTGTGTGTGTGTGTGTCTTAGAGAGTGGAGCAGCTGAGGCGTCAGTGTTCAGACGTCATCGAGCTGCTGCAGGAGACCATCGAGGTCCTGCAGGGTACCCCCCTGCCTGCTGCAGCCCCGGTGAGTCTGCTGTCGGACCTCAAAGGGCTCTGCAGACAGAGGTCACTGAGAGCTCTGAGAGGAGGTCCCACAGAAACACGTCACTAAAGGTTCGGAACTTTAGCCTCATGATTACACTGTTGACCCCCCCCCGGTGTGTCTCCCAGGATGCTGAGCGGCTGCTGTCCAGCTTCCAGGAAGTGATGTGCGGCGTACTGCGGGATGGGCGGGTGGTGCAGCTGCAGCAGGAGGGGGGGGCGTCTCTGTCGCTGCTGAGGGAGGGGGTGAGGGAGGGTGTGAGAGGGGGGGAGAAGGAGGAGGTGCAGGAGGTGCAGGCTCTGTACGATCAGGTGGACGAGCTGCTGCACCGCCTCGTCACGCTGTCCAACCGCCGGACCCACCAGCTCTCATCCGTACTGAGGCTCAGGGCGCTGGAGGCCAGCTTCGCTCAGGTCAGCTCTGACATTATTATTATATATATTAATAATAATGCACTTATAGTATTATTTTCAAATCTCATGAATTAATGTTGTATTATTTTAGTTGTTTTATTATTGTTGATGTTGATGAGCTTGTTGTTATTTATTCTGCACATTATCCTTACATCCTCTCCTGCTTCCTGCTGGTGGTGCGTTCAGGTGCAGACGTGGCTGCAGGACATCGGGGAGCCTCGTCTGAAGAGTCTGAGTGAAGCTGAGGATTCTCTGGAGCTGCTTAGGAAGAAGCGGGAAGAGTTCAAAGAGTTCCACACCACTGCATATGTACGACCCACACACACACACACACTCACACACACACACACACACACACACACACACACACACACACACACACACACACACACACACACACACACACACACACACACACACACACACACACACACACACACACACACATACACACACACACACACACACACACACACATTGAACCCTCTTGATTGACCCGTTTCTCCCTCCTGCAGGAGTGGGGGAGTCTAGGCTCCTCTCTGCTTGCTCAGGTGGAGCGCTGGGTGGAGGAGTGGTCAGCTGATCAGGGGTCAGCTGATCAGTGGTCAGCTGACCTGCAGCAGTGTGAGGTCAGAGTTCAGAGGTTCTGGTCTGAGCTGCAGGATTTCTCTGAGCGGGTCAGAACCACGGGACAGAACCTGGAGCGAGCCAAACGCCTCTACAGCTTGCTGGACCAGGTACTGACCTGTGATCTCAGTATGAAGTGTCTGTACTGGGTCTCTTCTCACCCTCTTTCTGAAACCAGAACAACTGGTTTTCATTTTCCGAAAAAGAAGCTGGTCTTTTCAGATTTCTGAGGTTTTCAGAAAAGAAATCAGAACTTTTAGATTTTCAGAAAGTCTCAAATCTGGATGTGATTTCAAGAACAAGTCTGAATTTAAAGGGGTCTGATCATGCTGCTCTTCAGGTCCATATATGTGTGTCGTTGCTCCACTGGGACATGTTTGCATGCTTCAATGTTGAAACAGCGCTTTATTTTCCTCACACTGCCTGTGCATAAATGACCACTTTTCACTCCGTCTGAAAACGCTCTGAAGAGCTCATGCCCCCACCTTTGCAAAAGCGCACTCTGCTCTGATTGGTTAGCTGGCCACTCTGCTTAGAGATTTGTCAAATGCCCCGCCCCTAAAAAAACTGCTTGTTGTGTTAACTTGTATTTTCCCTCCTTGTGTTTAACCTTTGACCCTGGGAACGCACGTGTTTAGCATGCGCAATTTTTCATGTCTCTCTCTCTCTCTCTCTCTCTCTCGGTGTGTTGTAACAGAGATGGGAGCATGTGAGTTGTTCTGTACAGCAAGGGAATAAAGACGGTAAAGATATATAAACGTAATGTTTATTGCGTCAGTTGTGCCGTACCAGTTTATTACAAATAAGCACTGATGGATTATCAGCAATCATCTCACAGTGACACAGAGACGTTGACCTTCAGCAGAGACGTTGACCTTCAACGTGACCTTCAGCAGAGACGTTGACCTTCAGCAGAGACGTTGACCTTCAACGTGACCTTCAGCAGAGACGTTGACCTTCAGCAGAGACGTTGACCTTCAGAGTGTTTTTATGACCTTGAACACATCTTTTACTCTCAGACAGAAAGACTGCTCATAGCTATGGCTCTGTGAAGGGAAGCAGGTTTCCTGCTCTTTCTTGGCTGCTGGTTCAGTGAGTTCTGGTCGTACAGGGATGAGACGTATACCAATGGATCTGTGGAATCTCAGGCTTCATATCATATGTGGTTTGTGCAGAGAGCATGAAGTAAAAAAAAGGCCGTAGCTCACTCTGTGCTATGTAGCGTTAGCTCGTTTTCGTCCAGTGCTGAGTTAGACGCTTGGTGGAATTATGTTTTGTTTTGGTAAACATGGTTACTATGGTCTGGTAGCTGAGCTTCCTCCCGTTCAGTGGGTATGCCACATTAATAGGTTGTGAAATGTGAACACGTCCTGAGACGCTGTTTCTTACAGGTTGCTGCGTCTGGGCTTAAGAGGTTACCGTGTGATGAAAAACCATCTCTGTATTTCTGTACAGTTCAGGTAAAGGTAGTGTGCATACAGCCTGAAAGCTCGGTAGCGTAGCGTTGATAGCGTTAGCTTGCATCTTCCCCGAAGGTAGTAGTGTGCTTCCGGCTCAACTCCCACAACAGCTCATCAATTCAGGGAAATGTGGAGAACACAACCATCATTTGGGTTTCTGCTCTGGGGGAATAGTGGTATAAATAAACGCAAGGTTTGGTTCGCAGCGAAAGTGGCAGCGTCTCCTCACCATGGCTCCTCCGCTTGGGTCGGCTTTACGGAGCGGCTCGCGCTGCTATTGGCTGAGTTCAGTTCCGTATCACAGTGAGGTCAGTGTGATACGGAACTGAACCAGGAAGTAAAAAAAGGAATCCCATCGAGACGTTTCAGGCAGGGGGGAGGGATATGGGAGAGAATCTCCCTCTGGCCTGAACTTTGGGATTTTAGCTTTTGCAGACATATTACACACACACATAAATAACCCACTACAGGAAAGGGAGAACCCCCAAAAGCATAACATGGGACCTTTTAAGAAAAAGTCAGACTTCTGAGATTTTCAGAAAAAAAGTATGCATTTTTTTATTTTCAGAAACAAGTCAGATTTTTAGATGGGATTTTCAAAAAGTCCACATTTTTGGAACACACACACACACACACGCACACACACACACACACACACACACACACACACACACACACACACACACACACAGCACTCAGCAGGCTGTATCTCCTCTCTTGTCAGGACTTTTGTTTAAACAGGAAACGTGCATGTGAAGCTCCTCAGTCTGTGTGTGTGTGTGTGTCTGTGTGTAGTCCAGGTATCACTCCGGTGCCAAGTTTTCCCTCTTTCCTCTCACTCCTTTCACAAAGTCTTTGTTGCCGTGACGACCCCCCCTCCCTGGGACCGCCCATCTGCCATTGAATGTGTGAATGAAGGGGGGGCGGAGTGTGTGTGTGTGTGTGTGTGGTCGGTGCCGCTCTCTCTCAGTCAGGCTGCAGCACTCCGACTGAACACACCGAGGTACGCTTCACTTTACTACACACACACACACACACACACACACACACACACACACACACACACACACACACTCACACTCACACTCACACACACACTTCTGATGTGTGTGAGTCTTCAACATGGTGTGTGTGTGTGTGTGCGTGCGTGCATAACAGATCTTTGTGGTGTTCTGTCCTGATGTGGACTCTCTGATGTGCTGCTGGTCTGGTCTCCTCCTCATGAGCTTCCAGTAGTTATCAGAGCCTCAGGATCAGCTGTTCAGTCTGCAGGGGGGGCTCCAGCAGTCTGAGGATTCTGGGAGTATTTCCTCCTTCTGAAGTCAAATCTGAGTGATAGTGAGGAAACAGAGAGAGCTCCTCCAGCAGAGTCCTCCCCCCCTCCTCTGTGGTTGGAGTCCTGCAGGGTGACCCCCCCCACATGTTGTTTGCCTCATCCTGCTTGAAGTGGATCTGTTCTGGTTTCACTGTGTTGAAGCTCCGTGTGATAAATATTCCAACCAACGTCCTTTCGTCTGCAGGACAGTGGTTGGGGGGGGGGGCTTTATGTTTGTAACTATCACACACTCACTCTACAGCCCTCAGACTCCTACCACACGCGTGTGCAGTTTGTGAGTTTTCCAGAATCCCAAATTCCCAAAAACGCGTTCAGAGGGTCAATAATACAAATAATCCGACCATTTCCCATGATGCACCTGGACACAGTAAACACACTCACCTCTACACACCAAACATCCATTTGAATATGTGTGTGTGAAACAAACATTGTGTGTGTGTGTGTTTGTGTGTGTGTGTGTGTGTGTGTGTGTGTGTGTGTGTGTGTGTGTGTGTGTGTGTGTGTGTGTGTGAACTGAGCAGCTGGACATCAGGACACATCAGACACTTCATCAGTTTAAGGAGCACTCAGCTGACACACACACACACACACACACACACACACACACACATACAGTTGACCCGCTGGCCTACTGTAGTGTGTGTGTGTGTGTGTGTGTGTGTGGTCCATATGGCCTATTGTCAGTCAGCTGACCTCCTGTCTCAGTAATTGGATACCAAACTGATTCCCTAACTCTGATTTATTTAATAGTCTCCAGCTGATCTGTAATCTGACACTGTGAGACCCCCCCCCCCTCTTTAGATGATCAAAAGTTTAGGGTGAATATATTTGAATAAAGTGTCAGATTTAATACCATGCTGAGCGCCCCCTGCTGGGGTGTGTTTGTGTGTGTGTGTGTGTGTGTGTGTGTGTGTGTGTGTGTGTGTGTGTGTGTGTGTGTGTGTGTGTGTGTGTGTGTGTGTGTGTAGTGGTGAGGTAATGTGCTGGTTGTGTGTGAGGAGGCCTCCTCTCTTTTATTGACACACTCTCCTCCCCCAGCAGCAGCCTGCTACAAAAAGGATGTCGGCTCCTTTGTGGCAGACACACACACACACACACACACACACACACACACACACACACACACACACACACACACACTTCAAAGGCTGTCTCTGTATTGAACCTTGCAGACAGACATTCAGCAGGACAAGGAGAGAAGTAAAAGAACAAAATATATCTTAACTTTATAAAAGTAAAATGTTATTCAGCAAATATTTATTCTAGTTATTTCTATTTCTCTTGTTTTTCATGAGGAGGAATGTCTCTTGTTTCACATTGAACTCCACAGGATACCTTAATACCTGCAGGTCTGAACTGTGTCATGATGTCTCTTAAACACACACACACTCTCTTCCCTCCCCCCCCAGGCGTATGGCTGGGCGTTGCAGGGAATGCGCCACCTAGCGGGGGTCAGCATGGAGGACTGCACGCTTCCCGAGAAATGCCAGGCTGTGATTAGCTGCCTGGAAGAGTACCGCCTCCAGCACCCGCCCATCCCCGACGCTCTTTTCCAGGAGCTGAGGGCAGAGGCCGGGGAGCTGCGGGGGGGGCGGGGCCTCCAGCAGTGGAGCTTCGCCTGGTCCAAATGTCAGGAGACCAAGGAGGTGTTCGACAGGAAGCTGGATGCGGCCCTCAGGACCAGAGACTCGGCCCACAGGAAGGAATCTGACTCCGCCCATGCCCACAACAGCAAGGAGTCTGACACCGCCCTTACAAGGACCTCAGACCCCGCCCACAGGAGGGACTCTGACTCTGCCCTTATAAGGACCTCAGACCCCACCCACAGGAGGGACTCTGCCCTTATAAGGACCTCAGACCCCGCCCACAAGCAGAAGTCAGACTCCGCCCACAGCCGTAGCTCTGCCCCCTTTAGGAGGACTCTGTCAGCACTGTGGGGGTTCCAGGAGAAGACGGAGGACAGCGTCTCCTCACCCTCCCTCTCCTCCTCTTCTTCCTCCCTCCTCGCCTCTTCCTCACCTCGTAACTCCTCCTCCTCCTCCCTGCTCACTGCCACCTCCTCCCCCCTCCCCCCCCCAGAACACCCCCCTCCTTCAGCGTTTGTTTCGCAGCTCCTCCTCTGAGGATCCGGCTGCCCCCCCCCACCTCTTGTCCCTCCTCTTCCTCCTTCTTCTCCAGGAGGCAGCACTTGAGGAAGACTCAGAGCTTTGACTGCCCCCCCACCCCCGAGGCGCAGTGGTCCGGTCCGGTGCCTCGCTCTGTGAATGACCCGGTGAGGAGAGGGAACACTGGGGTGTTCATCAGAGGTCTGGAGGTCAGCAGCCCGGAGGCCTCCGCCCGCACGCTCTGCCCCAGGACCAGTGCTCTTAGCTGGGCAGGACCCCAAACCCCGCAGACCCCCAGGACCACCAGCCCGGCAGCAGAGTCCAGACCCAGGGGCAGGTAAGAGCAGAGGTGCATTGTGGGATGTGTTTCAGTCAGAGCAGAGGTGCATTATGGGATGTGTTTCAGTCAGAGCAGAGGTGCATTATGGGATGTGTTGCAGTCAGAGCAGAGGTGCATTATGGGATGTGTTTCAGTGAGAGCAGTTTCAGTGAGACCAGAGGTGCATTATGGGATGTGTTGCAGTAAGAGCAGAGGTGCATTATGGGATGTGTTGCAGTAAGAGCAGAGGTGCATTATGGGATGTGTTGCAGTAAGAGCAGAGGTGCATTATGGGATGTGTTGCAGTAAGAGCAGAGGTGCATTATGGGATATGTTTCAGTGAGAGCAGAGGTGCATTATGGGATGTGTTTCAGTGAGAGCAGAGGTGCATTATGGGATGTGTTGCAGTGAGAGCAGAGGTGCATTATGGGATGTGTTTCAGTGAGAGCAGAGGTGCATTATGGGATGTGTTTCAGTGAGAGCAGAGGTGCATTATGGGATGTGTTGCAGTAAGAGCAGAGGTGCATTATGGGATGTGTTGCAGTAAGAGCAGAGGTGCATTATGGGATATGTTTCAGTGAGAGCAGAGGTGCATTATGGGATTTGTTTCAGTGAGAGCAGAGGTGCATTATGGGATGTGTTTCAGTAAGAGCAGAGGTGCATTATGGGATGTGTTTCAGTGATAGCAGAAGTGCATTATGGGATGTGTTTCAGTGAGAGCAGAGGTGCATTATGGGATGTGTTTCAGTAAGAGCAGAGGTGCATTATGGGATGTGTTTCAGTGAGAGCAGAGGTGCATTATGGGATGTGTTTCAGTGAGAGCAGAGGTGCATTATGGGATGTGTTTCAGTAAGAGCAGAGGTGCATTATGGGATGTGTTTCAGTAAGAGCAGAGGTGCATTATGGGATGTGTTTCAGTGAGAGCAGAGGTGCATTATGGGATGTGTTTCAGTGAGAGCAGAGGTGCATTATGGGATGTGTTTCAGTGAGAGCAGAGGTGCATTGTGGGATGTGTTTCAGTGAGAGCAGAGGTGCATTGTGGGATGTGTTTCAGTGAGAGCAGAGGTGCATTATGGGATGTGTTTCAGTGAGAGCAGAGGTGCATTATGGGATGTGTTGCAGTAAGAGCAGAGGTGCATTATGGGATGTGTTTCAGTGAGAGCAGAGGTGCATTATGGGATGTGTTTCAGTGAGAGCAGTTTCAGTGAGACCAGAGGTGCATTATGGGATGTGTTTCAGTGAGAGCAGAGGTGCATTGTGGGATGTGTTGCAGTAAGAGCAGAGGTGCATTATGGGATGTGTTGCAGTAAGAGCAGAGGTGCATTATGGGATGTGTTGCAGTGAGAGCAGAGGTGCATTATGGGATGTGTTTCAGTGAGAGCAGAGGTGCATTATGGGATGTGTTGCAATAAGAGCAGAGGTGCATTATGGGATGTGTTGCAATAACAGCAGAGGTGCATTATGGGATGTGTTTCAGTGAAAGCAGAGGTGCATTATGGGATGTGTTTCAGTGAGAGCAGAGGTGCATTATGGGATGTGTTGCAGTGAGAGCAGAGGTGCATTATGGGATGTGTTTCAGTGAGAGCAGAGGTGCATTATGGGATGTGTTTCAGTGAAAGCAGAGGTGCATTATGGGATGTGTTTCAGTGAGAGCAGAGGTGCATTATGGGATGTGTTGCAGTAAGAGCAGAGGTGCATTATGGGATGTGTTTCAGTGAGAGCAGAGGTGCATTATGGGATGTGTTTCAGTGAGAGCAGAGGTGCATTATGGGATGTGTTTCAGTGAAAGCAGAGGTGCATTATGGGATGTGTTGCAGTGAGAGCAGAGGTGCATTATGGGATGTGTTGCAGTGAGAGCAGAGGTGCATTATGGGATGTGTTTCAGTGAGAGCAGAGGTGCATTATGGGATGTGTTGCAGTGAGAGCAGAGTTGCATTATGGGATGTGTTTCAGTGAAAGCAGAGGTGCATTATGGGATGTGTTTCAGTGAGAGCAGAGGTGCATTATGGGATGTGTT